>NC_050176.1:24694256-24841756 GCF_008315115.2 Sander lucioperca
TACCGTGTAATGTAATACAAGGATAATCAGAGCTTTTCACATCGTGACTTTTGCAGGCCAGAGTAGCTGGAGATATTAGCTGAAGCCTAAAAGTGAGGATATTGCCAGCCAAGAAAATTCTGAGTAGTGCACAGGAGGAAGAGAAGGAGGGAAATGAAGAAAGAGAAGGCAGTAAACTGGAGAGACCAGGCAGGTCAGAGCAGGAGAAGACCACAGAAGGAGATGCAGAAATAAGTGAAAGAGAAGAGGGAAAGGAAGACTTGACTGTGAGGATGAAGAGGAGGCTGCAGATTCAGAGAGAAGGACAGAGGCAGAGAGTGGTCAGGAGGAGGCAGATGAAGATGACAGGGAGGAAGAGGTCTGCAGTTACCCCTGGACCATATGGTATGTTTTTATTCTCCTTCCATATAAATTGCAGTACAGTAGCATAACATTAGCGCTGCCGCGATTAGTCGACTTAGTCGACATAATCGACCATTAAAATAAGTCGACGGCAATTTTTTTAGTCGACGTGTCGTTTTACTATTGACCGCCTATTTATTTTTTGTCTCCTGTCTCAAACAGCTCGCTGTAATTCACCACCACATCAGTCTGTGCACTGTGCACGCCCTGCTCGTTCATCTGCTATCCTCTTTCTTCACCCTTCCCCCGCCTTCACTGCTTTGATTTGAAAAATGGCGGAGGCAGGTGAGTCCTCCAAATCAAGTCGGAGAATTAGCACTAGAACAAAAGCTTCCAAAGTATGGGAGAGTATTTCAGGCCAACTGGTAAAAGAGTGGTCTGTACACTTTGTCAAACTCCACTTGCTTGTCACGGGAGCACAACCACGATGCACGAGCACCTAAAAAGGAAACACACAGGAGTTGTTCAAGATGCGCCCACAGAAAAGGAAAAGACAACGTAAGTATATGATTATTAATGAAAGGGCGAGCTAGTCTGTACTGTTTATTAACTCTTGATAAGTACAATGACTGTATTTGGATGTTAAAGAGGCTACTTAGACTTTGGCAGTAATGTTTTAAACTCCACCATGCACGCAAGTTTAAACGTGAGCAGCACACTGTGTGCCTGGGTGGCGTTTTCTATGTCTTTACACACCAGAAACATGTCTGACGCGGCGCTGCTGCTGCTAGCCTTGTCTGTAAACATGTATGTTTCCCATAAACATAAACATAAATATATACTGATTTGCTTACAGCAAAGATGTCAGCAGTGTTGACGGCAAAATAGCCTACAGAATATTTTGTTCTGTATTGACAGGTGCAATATTTGAAAATCGATAATTATTTATGATTTTTTTTTATTATATTTATATCTGCATTTATGTCATTTTTTTATTTGGTAATATTTAAGTTATTTATATTGTTTATAGCACAGGTGACATTTTATGTTTTGGCCCTTCAGTTGAGTTAAAAATAAAATTGACGAAATAACAAACACTTGATTTTGAAATTAGTCGAAAGATTAGTCGTTAGAGGCAGCACTACATAACATGTCATGTCACTCAGTTTTTGGCTATTTCCATTCTGTTGTATATGTTATAGGGTTAGATATGTAAAGATTTACATATATACATAGATTATCTAATGATGTTTTACAATTTCTCTATCATAGCATTTGTTTGACCTTTTGTTTGATCATAATTACTGATAAAATAAGACACATTATGTTCTATTTGTCTGTATCAGTAAATATGAGCAAGCCATTTTTTGGGGATCAATTTTTTTATTATTTTTTAGCACCATTTATCATACAGGCATACAGAACAAATTCCACAATACGTGCCAGGTAATGTCAAGTGGTGCATAGAACAGTTAAACACAAATTGAACAAGAACAAACCCCCCCCCCCCCCCCCCACCCTCTGCGGTCTCGAGGAAAACAAAAGAAACAAACAAAGAGAAACCACACCTTGCCTAGTCACTCTCCTCTAGTTCTTGTGGGGCTGAGGTCATTAAGTCTGATATTTGTGCTGCTGTGTTTTTCCATAGGTTGATAGTTGATGATTTGGCTTTGTTAATCCTTGCTGTAGAGAGCTCAAGCATAACTATGGAGTTATATTCCTATCTTTATTCAAGAGCTAATTTCCCTCAAAACCTTGCTCTCACACTGAAATAGTCACTGCTCGTGCTTGGATTTGCTCTGCTTGTGCTCAAACTTTCTGCTTGGATTCAGATATGTTGTTGCTTGGACATATTTCCTACTCTCAGCTTCGGCCCTTCTCCTCACATAGCTTGAGTCTGCACACTTGCAAATCTTCTCCTCACGGATTTCTCCTGCGCAGATGGTTGTAGTCTGTAGTCAGTCATACAGTAGGTAGATCTGGAGCAGATGGTTGTAGTCTGTAGTCAGTCATACAGTAGGTAGATCTGGAGCAGATGGTTGTAGTCTGTAGTCAGTCATACAGTAGGTAGATCTGGAGCAGATGGTTGTAGTCTGTAGTCAGTCATACAGTAGGTAGATCTGGAGCAGATGGTTGTAGTCTGTAGTCAGTCATACAGTAGGTAGATCTGGAGCAGATGGTTGTAGTCTGTAGTCAGTCATACAGTAGGTAGATCTGGAGCAGATGGTTGTAGTCTGTAGTCAGTCATACAGTAGGTAGATCTGGAGCAGATGGTTGTAGTCTGTAGTCAGTCATACAGTAGGTAGATCTGGAGCAGATGGTTGTAGTCTGTAGTCAGTCATACAGTAGGTAGATCTGGAGCAGATGGTTGTAGTCTGTAGCCAGTCATACAGTAGGTAGATCTGGAGCAGATGGTTGTAGTCTGTAGCAAGCTGTCACGGGGACATCACATATACACATACTGTCCGTCATATGTCGTTCAGTCTAGCTAAACTCTATAAAGAAAATCTAATTGTTTATGGACATCAAGCTAGGCTATATGCTAGTGCCATATGCTACATGCTTAATTTATGTTACTCACCCTCATAGTTGTGTACGTAACTTGATATGTCCCACTTCAAAGCTTTCTCCCGTTTCCTGATGGGTGCAGGTGAAAGAGCGTCGACCATTCTGTACACATTGTTGACATATACTAATAATAAAGCAATGGACGGAGGGAGTAAATAAACTTGGTATATATATCTATGTCGTTACAGAGCAGCTGTCCACAACAGACGTTCTAACGTAAAACGAACGCACCCTCAATGGGGCAGGGATCATTTCATTGGTCAACACTACAGCTGGCATTCTATTGGTTGGGGGATTTTGAGAGGATTGTAACACAAAAAAACAGCGCGCAGGAGAAATCCGTGAGGAGATTTGCAAGTGTGCAGACTCAAGCTGTGTGAGGAGAAGGGCCGAAGCTGAGAGTAGGAAATATGTCCAAGCAACAACATATCTGAGTCCAAGCAGAAAGTTTGAGCACAAGCAGAGCAAATCCAAGCACGAGCAGTGACTATTTCAGTGTGAGAGCAAGGTTTTGAGGGAAATTATTACAAAAAAATGCAGAAATGCAGCCATCAGCCGCTGTCGGGTGGGACTAGGGCTGGGCGTATCGATCTAAATATTGATAGTATCGATACCAAGATGAGTATTGGTATCGGATCTATACTGTCGTGATGAGATCGATACTTTTGTTGCAGTTTCTCTCCGAGTTCATGCGAGCACAGCGTCTCTCCAAGTCTGTGCACAGTGTGCAAACAGTGCCCCTCTCTCTCTCTCTCTCTCTCTCTCTCTCTCTCTCTCTCTCTCTCTCTCTCTCTGTCCCCTCCCTGCTCTGCTGGAGGCGAAGAGCGGAGAGTCAGAACAGTGAGGTAAGCCCGTGATGATTTTTTTGTTGTGTTGTTTATATTGTTATATTCATATTTATACATTGTGGCTTTTGTTTACTTATTTTGCACAACTGACTATTTTTCACAGATATCTGTGTGTAATAGAAGGTATTTTTGGTTGTGTTGTTGACTTATATTTATATTTTGTTATATTATTTTATTATTTTTATACCGTTACATTGGTTTATATTGTTCTAGTTAGTAAATAAAAACATTTAGATTTGCCTAAAATCTTTGTCCTGTGTTTTATCATAATCATAATCAACTAACTAAAGGCAAAATCACAAAATTATTCAATGATCGTGACGTTACAAGTAAAAAGTATCGGTATCGGCGATACTAGCCCTGTATTTACTTGGTATCGGATCGATACCAAAATTCCCAGTATCGCCCACCCCTAGTTGGGACACAGATACAGATATAGAGAATTATGATTCATAATAATTATAACAGTTGGTATGATGAACGGTGGCAATTATAGTAATATAATAAAGATAATGGAATTATGACTAGAAATAATAGTTCAGCAATAGCAGTTCAGGGCGTAGCAGGGTGTTGCGGGGCATAGTAGGGCATAGCAGTGTGTTTACATATGGGATTTCCCGTGTGCCACCCTGCCGAGATCTCTTGCTACCCCTTTGCCACCCCATGTAAAAATTTCCTTAAACCTGCATTCTATCTGAACTCCAGCAGGGGGCGACTCCTTAAACCTGCATTCTATCTGAACTCCAGCAGGGGGCGACTCCTTAAACCTGCATTCTATCTGAACTCCAGCAGGGGGCGACTCCTTAAACCTGCATTCTATCTGAACTCCAGCAGGGGGCGACTCCTTAAACCTGCATTCTATCTGAATTCTGTAGAAGTCTATGAGAAAGTGACCCACTTCTCACTTTATTTATTACCTCAGATAACATTTTCATAATGAGTTTATGGTCTCAATCTCTAGTTTTAAGTCTTCTGCAACACAGAATGATGTACATTTTTTGAATTATGGTCTCGTTGATTTTAAAATCGGCAATAAAGCAGGGGGTGTTTTAGGGCGTGGCTATGATGTGATTGCCAGTGAAAGTGTGTAACGTAACGTAGGGTGTAAGGGCTCCTCCCTCACTTCTCCGTCTTGTCTAAAATCCTCACATCCCAACCAGGATGGCTGCGACCGTAACGGCAAACTCAACGACTCATAGCAGATCTCCACAGACCAATGGGTGACGTCACACATGCTCTGTCCATTAATATACAGTCTATGGTCGCAACGCAACAGTTTAGTGGGGCAACGAATCCACTTTTTGAGTAACCATTGCTGACTTGTATTCAACCACAAAGTGTATTTTCTATATAATTCAGAGGCGTGGCTCCGTCCGGCGCTTAGGACCGCCCAAGATGATTGTGATTGGTTTAAAGAAATGCCAATAAACCAGAGCACATTTTTCTCCCATCCAGGAATGCTGTGTGGACTAGCCAGACCTTCCTCTGCAGCGCTGTGGAGGAAGGTCTGGCAAAGCGAGACTATCATCATTATAATAATAATAACAATTAAGCCGATTGTAAAGTTGCAAAATAATAAAAAAAAAAAATATGATGCATTTCCTGATATACAGCCCTCCAGACAGAAACCAGCATCCTCCACTGATGTATTATTTTACAAAGTATATTTGTCACTTCTGTGATTGTGGTATGCCAACACACAGCATGCCAATCTCCCATTCTCACACCAAACTCAACATAAGAATGAGGCAGGAGCATCTCCTTCGCTGTAAAAAGACTGGGTCAGCCTGACGGGGGCAGAACACTCACTGATGGATTGGGAAGAATTGGCAGGGAGTTGCACCACTCCTGTGGGGGAAATAAGGCAGCGCCTAGAGGCATACGAGAGAGAGGGAGGGAGGAAGGGAGTGCTGGGATACAGTGCTGCTGCGCTCTGCGCATCAAGGACTTAGAGTGCGGATGACATGGTGATATAAAAGCAGGAAGTGTGTGTGTGTGTGTGTGCGTGCGTGCGTGTGTGTGTGTGTGTGTGTGTGTGTGTGTGTGTGTGTGTGTGTGTGAGAGAGAGAGAGAGAGAGAGAGAATGAGAGTTTGTATGAGTGAGTGGGTGCCTATGCCTGAGTGCAGCAGGGTTGTTCATTAGTGATCTGGCGTGTTGTGCCCTTGTCTATCAACTTGACTGCCCACAAATTGCCCATCAGGGAATACTTAGGGGACTGGTTCTGAATTTCAACAAATTCCCAAACATATCAGTGTGAAAATGGGATATCTGGGATTTATGGACTTCTAACTGCAACTGCCGAGCAACCAGAGACACTTTCTAGTGTCAAAATATCAGTTGGATGGAACCAGCACAGTATTAGTATACAGAGATTCCTTGTTGCAAAGCAGACATGCACACTTCAAAGTGTCTGAGTGTCTCACCTATCTAAAGCGGACATAATCTATATTTTTTATAACTATGAAATGACAATTTAACAACTAATTGACAATGTGAAAGTAGTAAGGGTGCGTTCACATCAGCAAAAGGTAATCCGGCGATTTTCCGCAGGGTTGTGTGGCGGTGGGAGTGTCACTGAAACGGCTCATTTGTGTGACGTTGTGTTGTGTTCTTTAACCCCCCCCCCAACATAGAACAAGTAGACTTTCTATTTCACAATTAATGTTTCCATCGGTGGTTACCAGTTTGCAAGGATTTCACATGACCACAAGCAACATTAGAATTATACAGTAGTACTGTATAATGTAACAGTACCATGGGATTGACTGTCAAACTGCAGCAGTATCAGAGGTTAATAGTTGTAGCCTGGGTGAAAATCATGTACAACAAAACAATACATGCAAGAATTAAATCCCCTTTTCAATACCATGTATATAGAACCACTCAGCCAGCCATGCCAAAACACTTAGTTATGAACTTCAATATTCAATGGAACATAATCTGAAAATGAAATAGCACAACAACAATTTCTGTCTAATCTCCACTACCAGGGCCCCTGAAAGGACCATCATCTGGCGGTGCCTGTACCTGGCTCACAGTCACCTGTTGGCGGTTAAACAACTGCCGCTGGTATCCGGCGTCCCGGAGCTCTGTAGAGGCTAAATACAACCAGCAGATGCTGCTCGGATTTTATAATTCTATGGCACTAAAGACCTTTTTCACAGCAGACATGTTGACATGTCATAGCAGGAACAGCACAGGTGTATTCAAACCCATTAATGATGGCTGCATTCCACTTAGGAGAGGTCCTGGTGTTGTTCATGCTGACTCACTGAAATAGCTTACTGGGACACTTGATGGAATTGAGCCATCGTTAAGGTTATCAATTTCAGCTGTGCTTTTCCTACTATGACAAGTCAAAATGTCTGCTGTGAAAAAGGTCCATAGACCGTACAGCGCTTTACTTAGTTTAAAATACTTTAGGGTATATAATATAGGGCCTATTGGTAAAGTAGCGTTGATCACTTTGAGGGGGGGGGGTACATTTTGTCCCCACCGGGGATACAAAATAATTCAGCAGAGGCAGGGATATGTAGACCTGAAAGGGGAAATGCTACGTATCCCCCCCTGGAAAATCGCACCCTGGTTGTAGCCAATATGATCATCAGCGGATGTCAGCATAACAGTAGTAGTAGTGAAACTAGCAGCTGATAAAGCAGTGGTGTCAGTAATATAGCAGTATTAGTGAAATAATAATGTAAGTAAGAACAAGATTGGTAGTTTTAGTCGTTAGGGTATATTTTTAAAATTCAATTAGACTGGAGTGATAAAAGAAGCTGTGTAAATGATGGGCCAGAGCTGGCTTCACTCCAGGTTTCCCACAGCTGTTTATAGCTCAGGAGGACAGCCACCACTTAATGAATGACAATCTTCACTAAGGTCATCAAGATTCCAATACTCTTATTAAATTGAACACATATTTTCCACACATATATGGCCATATACAACAAGTTGCCAGTTTTAGGTGTGTCCTTGTTGTGTAAGTGTATCCAGAGCATCACAGATAGGCACTGTTTGAATTCCAAACAGTTCAGATTTGTTTGTAGGGTGCGAGCATGTATAAATCAGGAAAATACAAAAGTAAAACTAACAAAAGAAAACTGGAGCAAAACAACAAAATCTACTTGACAAAATGAGACAAGCATGCATTTGTAGCAGCACAACTTGTAGTCTATAGGCATGTTTCCATCTAATTGTCAAGCGAATTTTAAGCAAACTTTTAAAATGTTGCAAAAAAGGAAAAAAAAACAAAATGGGAATTAAAAGCGTTTCCATCAACTGGTTTAGAGCGAATAAACTAGACTACCCAAAGCGTAGTTTCATCACAAGTTGACGTTAGACATGGTTGTAGATTGCAAACCGTCTGGCTAAATCAAAGAGTTTAGAAGCTAAGTTCTTTGGTTAAATGGAGAGAGGTAGCATTGGACAAGTTGGCCACCTGTGCAGAATACAGGGTTGTGGCAGAGACTTTTGGTGTCAGCGAGACAACCGTTCACTGCTGTGTACACGCGGTGTGCAGGGCCATACCATTCAAGCTGTTGAACCAATTCTTCAGTTTACCCGACATGTCTGAGGCACAGGCTATAGTGCACCGCATCTCCACCACGCACCTTCTGCCACAAGTGTACTGCGCCTTGGATGGGACCACCGATCCTTCCCCCATCCGATGGATACTGGGACTATAGTCATGTGACTTACATGTTCGCTACGTCACAACTTATTCAGCAAAGCTGTTTCCATCTACCATTTTGCGCATTAACTCTTTTTCGAAAAAGACAAAAACCACCTCAAGCAAGCGTAAAAACTTTTTTGTGCGAATTTGACGACATTTTTTTTCTCGATTTTTGCCGTTTCCATCAACATTTTCTAATGCGATACTTCAAAATGCGCATAAAAATACATTGATGGAAACACGACTTATAGTAGTGCTGTTACGTTCTGTGCTGAGGCTTCGAAGCGTGTGTCCAGAAATCCCGGAAGTTGTCCGTGCAGCGCGTATCGAGGCTTGTATTGTTTCAGACAAATGATGTCATTGATGACATCCGAAGCTTTGCTGCCCGCCCGTACCACCTGACTGGTTTATGAAGTGGTTTGAATCTACTCTGTTTTATTACACATCCATGATCTACATGAGCACATTCACGGCCCTCAGCCCAGTTGAAACATTGTCATGTACCAGTTTTAGAATAGCCTACTAATATTGCCCCTGCTGCTATTATTATATTATGACCCGAAGGATTGCTTTACACACGTCTGATAGCCGCATTCCTCTCAAGGAAATCCGTTTATTATACAGTTATGTTGATTATATTATACCACTAAAAAAATAAACACCATAGTGATATACATGGATTACATGGAAACTGATTTTTTCTTCCTCGTTATTTCTAAGTCTTTACTGGTGCAACATTCAGTCAAAACCATCTGATCCAGTTAGTGGTGCAAAAAGTGGGTATGCGCCATATGCGGCGCATAGGGGCGCAGCACCATGGGGGCGCCAAAGCTATGGAAAAAAAATATTACATAATATAAATTATTTTTTGGGTATTTTCTATAATATATATATATATATATATAAATAAAAACCAGCTACATATAATGTAACTGCTGTTATGTGTTTCTAAATCATTTCTGCATTTCCTCAATGTTATATATATATATATATATATATATATATATATATATATATATATATATATATATATATATATATATAACATTTTAGAGGACTAACAGGATAGAGTATGCGCCCTGTCTCATAAGATTCCATCGTAGAATGTTGACATAGAAGAGGGAGGGGAGGAGCGCCGTGAGCGCCGAGCGAGCAGGTACGAGCGTACGAGTAGTGAGTTGTCGTCTATGGAAAAAGATGGATAAAGCAAAAAAGCTGTCAGGGACTAAAAATAGAAAAAGAAAGAGCGAAAAGGAGATGGCATGTCAAGGGATGGACAGCAGTTAAATAAGTAGATGGTGAAAGGCAACAGGTAGGATTTAAAGTGTGACGTCTGTGCTTGGAGGCTTGCAAATATTCATGCTAACAGACTAGCTAGCGTTTGCTAACACTGGGAATGTAGCAGCCAAATGGGGGTTTCCATGGAATCATGCATAGATTTGCTACCAAACTTGGAGGCTTGCAAATATTGGCTAGGATGCTTGAAAACATAACTTATGCAATAACTCTGGTTTAACATGGAATCATTAATAGATTTAGTTTTACCATTAGCTGTTAGCTGTGCTGTCAGACATATACAGACTATAGTTACATCTGTTGGGTGACATGGAAGCTGTAATTACAGGGTCACATCTCTCTCTTTAAAGGTCTGTGCTAAGTGGCTCTCCGTACTTTTTAAAATCCAAAATGTGAATGTAATTTCAACAGCAGCACAACCTTACTTCATAATAGTTGTCTTATCAGATGCCATCACTAGGCTGATTTAAGAATTGAATTGAGGATGCTATATTTAACAGTGAGTTCATTTCATTCAGGTGTGAGGATGGTGGATCAGGAAAGACCAGAGGTGGGTAGAGTAGCCAAAACTTGTACTCAAGTAAAAGTAGTTACTTTAGAACAATATGACTCAAGTAAAAGTAAAAAGTAGTCATCCAAATAATTACTTGAGTAAGAGTAAAAAAGTGCTTGGTGAAAAAACTACTCAAGTACTGAGTAACTGTTGAGTAACGTCTGATTTATTTTTTAACACAAGCATTCAATCAGACAGACAAAAATAGAAAATAATCATCTTTAGGCAAATTATAGTTCATCCAATCAATAAAATAAATTATAATTAATTAATTACAAAATAGCTTAAATTAAAATAATCCAGGTAAATTCAAGTACTTAAAAAATTAAATCAATAAAATAATAAAAAATAAATAAGCACAAGTAACACACTGGAAGAGGAGGACTTGCACTTTCTGTGGTTCTCTAGTAAGTCTTTCTGTGGTTCTCTAGTAAGTCTTTCTGTGGTTCTCTAGTGGTTCTCTAGTAAGTCTTTCTGTGGTTCTCTAGTGGTTCTCTAGTAAGTCTTTCTGTGGTTCTCTAGTGGTTCTCTAGTAAGTCTTTCTGTGGTTCTCTAGTGGTTCTCTAGTAAGTCTTTCTGTGGTTCTTTAGTAAGTCAGACAGTTTGTTGGGGTGAACCCTCTGTGGATAAAAAAAAAAATCTGTGAGGCTACACGGAGATCAAGGCATTAAAAGACTTATCACATAAAATTTGGATGGATATATATATATATATATATATATATATATATATATATATATATATATATATATATATATATATGAAATGTTTAAAACATATGTAACCTAAAACACAAACATTCGCCTATCCACAGCAAAAAAAAAAAAAAAACAATTTAGGAAACCTACCGCTACATGTTTCCTCAAGTAGATGTTGAGTTTTTGAATGCTGAAATGTCCGTTTGTTTTGGTACACACAGAAGACACCGCATAATGTAGCTGCTGTTTCGCACTTGTACTCAGGTCAACATGCTTTCAATATGAGGCCAGGGGTGTTCCTCCTCGTCTGGGTCTGCATTGCCGACGGTTGATTCTGACATTTTTGTTTTGCTACGACTGTAAAGTTAACCCGTCCCACCGCTGAGATTGAGTATGGTCACGTGACGAGACTGCACAACTACGTTTGATTGGTGAAACACAGTCACGTGGTAGAGCCTTTAGCGGAAGTCTCTCTCTCTGTCAAAATAAAACATTAAAATGAGGCGTACGCGGGGGGGATAAAAACAATGACGCGTAGAATACCAAAGAGGTAAAAAGAGACGTAATGAGCTCATTGTAGCCTAATGTAGCGGAGTAAGAGTACAGTTTCTTCTTCACAAATCTACTCAAATAAAAGTAAAAAGTATAGTGATTTAAAACTTCTTAAGTTTTTCAAAAAATTACTCAAGTAAATGTAATGGAGTAAATGTAACCTGTTACTACCAACCTCTGGGAAAGACAGAGGAAGGCAACAGGTAGGTCTAACATTAGGTGGAAGTGTAGGGGGAGCCACTTGATACCAACAGATTCATTTCTTAATATTATTGATATGGAAAAACTAAAGAAAATATAACACAGGCCAGGAGTGAATGAGACAGACATGAGACCAGTGATGGCATCAGGTAGAGATGAGACCAGTGATGACATCAGGTAGAGATGAGACCAGTGATGACATCAGGTAGAGATGAGACCAGTGATGACATCAGGTAGAGATGAGACCAGTGATGACATCAGGTAGAGATGAGACCAGTGATGACATCAGGTAGAGATGAGACCAGTGATGACATCAGGTAGAGATGAGACCAGTGATGACATCAGGTAGAGACCAGCAATGACATCAGGTAGAGATGAGACCAGCGATGACATCAGGTAGAGATGAGACCAGTGATGACATCAGGTAGAGATGAGACAGTGATGACATCAGGTAGAGATGAGACCAGTGATGACATCAGGTAGAGATGAGACCAGTGATGACATCACGTAGAGATGAGACCAGCGATGAAATCAGGTAGAAATGAGACCAGTGATGACATCAGGTAGAGATGAGAACAGCGATGACATCACGTACAGATGAGACCAGCGATGACATCATGTAGAGATGTGAACAGCGATGACATCATGTAGAGATGAGACCAGCGATGACATCAGGTAGAGATGAGACCAGCGATGACATCACGTAGAGATGAGACCAGGGATGAAATCACGTAGAGATGAGACCAGGGATGAAATCACGTAGAGATGAGACTAGTGATGACATCACGTAGAGATGAGACCAGCGATGACATCACGTAGAGATGAGACCAGCGATGACATCAGGTAGAGATGAGACCAGCGATGACATCACATAGAGATGAGACCAGCGATGACAACACGTAGAGATGAGACCAGCGATGACATCAGGTAGAGATGAGACCAATGGTGACATCAGGTAAAGATGAGACCAGCGATGACATCAGATAGAGATGAGACCAGCGATGACATCAGGTAGAGATGAGACCAGCGGTGACATCAGGTAGAGATGAGACCAGCGATGACATCAGGTAGAGATGAGACCAGCGATGACATCAGGTAGAGATGAGATCAGTGATGACATCAGGTAGAGATGAGACCAGTGATGGCATCAAGTAAGGATGAGACCAGTGATGACATCACCTAGAGATGAGACCAGGGATGACATCAGGTAGAGATGACACCAGAGATGACATCAGGTAGAGATGAGACCAGTGATGACATCAGGTAGAGATGAGACCAGCGATGACATCACGTAGAGATGAGACCAGCGATGACATCACGTAGAGATGAGACCAGCGATGACATCATGTAGAGATGAGACCAGCGATGACATCAGGTAGAGATGAGACCAGCGATGACATCACGTAGAGATGAGACCAGGGATGAAATCACGTAGAGATGAGACTAGTGATGACATCATGTAGAGATGAGACCAGCAATGAAATCACGTAGAGATGAGACTAGTGATGACATCATGTAGAGATGAGACCAGCGATGACATCACGTAGAGATGAGACCAGCAATGACATCAGGTAGAGATGAGACCAGCGATGACATCAGGTAGAGATGAGACTAGTCTAGACATCAGGTAGAGATGAGACCAACGGTGACATCAGGTAGAGATGAGACCAGCGATGACATCAGGTAGAGATGAGACCAGCGGTGACATCAGGTAGAGATGAGACCAGCGATGACATCAGGTAGAGATGAGAGCAGCGATGACATCAGGTAGAGATGAGATCAGTGATGACATCAGGTAGAGATGAGACCAGTGATGGCACCAAGTAGAGATGAGACCAGTGATGACATCAGGTAGAGATGAGACCAGTGGTGACATCAGGTAGAGATGAGACCAGTGATGACATCACGTAGAGATGAGACCAGTGATGACATCAGGTAGAGATGAGACCAGTGATGACATCACGTAGAGATGAGACCAGCAATGACATCAGGTAGAGATGAGATCAGTGATGACAACAAGTAGAGATGAGACCAGTGATGACATCAGGTAGAGATGAGACCAGCGATGACATCAGGTAGAGATGAGACCAGTGATGACATCACGTAGAGATGAGACCAGTGATGGCATCAGGTAGAATTGAGACCAGTAATGACATCAGGTAGAGATGAGACCAGTGATGACATCAGGTAGAGATGAGACCAGTGATGACATCAGGTAGAGATGAGACCAGCAATGACATCATGTAGAGATGAGACCAGCGATGACATCAGGTAGCGATGAGACCAGCGATGACATCACATAGAGATGAGACCAGCGATGACAACACATAGAGATGAAACCAGTGATGGCATCAAGTAGAGATGAGACCAGTGATTACATCACGTAGAGATGAGACCAGCGATGACATCATGTAGAGATGAGACCAGCGATGACATCAGGTAGAGATGAGACCAGCGATGACATCACGTAGAGATGAGACCAGGGATGAAATCACGTAGAGATGAGACTAGTGATGACATCATGTAGAGATGAGACCAGCGATGAAATCACGTAGAGATGAGACTAGTGATGACATCATGTAGAGATGAGACCAGCGATGACATCACGTAGAGATGAGACCAGCAATGACATCAGGTAGAGATGAGACCAGCGATGACATCAGGTAGAGATGAGACTAGTCTAGACATCAGGTAGAGATGAGACCAACGGTGACATCAGGTAGAGATGAGACCAGCGATGACATCAGGTAGAGATGAGACCAGCGGTGACATCAGGTAGAGATGAGACCAGCGATGACATCAGGTAGAGATGAGAGCAGCGATGACATCAGGTAGAGATGAGAGCAGCGATGACATCAGGTAGAGATGAGATCAGTGATGACATCAGGTAGAGATGAGAGCAGCGATGACATCAGGTAGAGATGAGAGCAGCGATGACATCAGGTAGAGATGAGATCAGTGATGACATCAGGTAGAGATGAGACCAGTGATGGCACCAAGTAGAGATGAGACCAGTGATGACATCAGGTAGAGATGAGACCAGTGATGGCACCAAGTAGAGATGAGACCAGTGATGACATCAGGTAGAGATGAGACCAGTGGTGACATCAGGTAGAGATGAGACCAGTGATGACATCACGTAGAGATGAGACCAGTGATGACATCAGGTAGAGATGAGACCAGTGATGACATCACGTAGAGATGAGACCAGCAATGACATCAGGTAGAGATGAGATCAGTGATGACAACAAGTAGAGATGAGACCAGTGATGACATCAGGTAGAGATGAGACCAGCGATGACATCAGGTAGAGATGAGACCAGTGATGACATCACGTAGAGATGAGACCAGTGATGGCATCAGGTAGAGATGAGACCAGTAATGACATCAGGTAGAGATGAGACCAGTGATGGCATCAGGTAGAATTGAGACCAGTAATGACATCAGGTAGAGATGAGACCAGTGATGACATCAGGTAGAGATGAGACCAGTGATGACATCAGGTAGAGATGAGACCAGCAATGACATCATGTAGAGATGAGACCAGCGATGACATCAGGTAGCGATGAGACCAGCGATGACATCACATATGGATGAGACCAGCGATGACAACACATAGAGATGAAACCAGTGATGGCATCAAGTAGAGATGAGACCAGTGATTACATCACGTAGAGATGAGACCAGCGATGACATCAGGTAGCGATGAGACCAGTGATGACATCACGTAGAGATGAGACCAGCGGTGACATCAGGTAGAGATGAGACTAGTGATGTCATCACTGGTCTCATCTCTACGTGATGTCATCACTGGTCTCATCTCTACCTGATGTCATCAATGAGACCAGTGATGACATCAGGTAGAGATGAGACCAGTGAATAAATGTGCAGATAGTGTTCTTGCTGTGATTGCAGGCTGATTGCTACTTGTACTTTACTTGAGTCTTTTCTTTTCATGCCACTTTCTTCTTCTACTCCGCTACATTTCAGAGAGAAATATTGTACCTTATACTCCACTACATTCATCTGACAGATTTAGTTACTGGTTACTTTACACATTAAGATATTTGCACACAAAACACATGTAGTTTATAAAATCTGATGTTTTATCACAAATTAAACTACCCAACATTATAAAGTAGCTGAAATGATTAGCAAATTAAACACTTAGTTGACAGAAGTGTTTGGATTTTTCTGCATCAGGTACTTTTACTTTTAATACTTCCCTTACGATACATACTTTTACTTACATAACGTTGTCAATGCAGGACTTTTACTTGTAAGAGAGTATTTTTACACTGTAGTATTAGAACTTTTACTTAAGTAAAGGATCTGAATACTTCTTTCAAGACTGGGTACCAGGGCGCCCCTGTGAAGCTGTCATTTTAAGGTAGAATAGCTACATAATGTTGCTTTATCGCCCTGTAAAATGGCTATTTTTGTTTCTTTTTTCCAGCCCTTATGCTAAGCTAAGATAACCTAACCTGTTGCGGGCTCTAGCTTCATATTTAGAGCGCAGACATGAGAGTGGTATCAATCTTCTCACCTAACTTTTGGCAAGAAAGTGAAACATAAAAAAAGGGGAAAAAAAGGACTATGATCAGGCAGGCCGTCACCTAAGAAAAACTCTAAGCAACTCAGATCAACACCGAGACGGGGACTGTGGACTGAATTATTTCAGAGAGAGACATGTAATGAGATTTTAATGAAAGTGAATGAAAGTTCTCATCTCTTGTGATGATGCCATTCATCAATTACTGTAGCTTACTAATGGAGTGGAAATTACTAATCCCTTTTTAACAATAAATCAGATGGAATTTTTCAAATCCATCCAAGTAAGTATGCATTTTGCAACTTGGAAAAAGCACTGCACCAAAAAGGAGCTGTTCATTTTATGTCTCAGATATGCCACACACATTATCTCACAGCTATATGAAGCTGTCTTTATGGGCAGGGTGCCCTGCTGCTTTAAGAGCACCCTTTACATCATGTGTCAAACTGAAGGCCCGCAGGCCGAATCCAGCCCCTCACAAATTTTGATTCGGCCCGCATATCAATTTAGGTTCACAAAACATTTTGACCTGTCTAGTTGGGCGCCAAACCAAAAAGACAGGAAATTGTTTTTCAAACTGCAACTGTACAACACTCAAAGCAGAATTTGGTAGATTTGCCGACTTTGAGAGTCAGAAATTCCCCCAGAAGCAGAGAGATTTCATATTCAGACTGTGAAACAGGTTGCTGTGAGTCGACTGTGTGGTAGCCTGCTTTTAAAAATGGAATCATTGTTTTGCTTGATTTGCTAAACTCTATAATGGCTGAGGAACTTTTTTCCTGACTTTTGTAGGGCTTTATGTCGACCAAACTGTAAGTGAGAAGACTATATGTTAGGCCCTCTACCCCGGTGTTGTGTAGTGTTGCTGCCCTGTCTCTCTCTCCTCCCCCCTTCCCCCGTGTGTTTTTTTATTACAGGAGTGGAGTCAGGTGTGCAGGAGTCAAGGCCAGCTGCTACTCATCAGCCTCATCCTGCTCTGCTCTATATACCCGGTTCATTCCTACACTCGCCGCCAGATCGTAAACTACTCTACCAGTCAGTTACGCGTCAGCTTTAAAAAAAATCTTGTGACCTGATCTGTGTCTTTCTAATCCTGTTTTCCCTATACCCTAGGTGCCTGTCCTGCACACATGGCCCTGGATTCAACCGGATTTCTGGAACTCCATATCTGGACACCCCCTGGACCCTATTGGAATTTATTTATTTATTTTTATAATTTATACTGTTTATTGATCCCCAGTGGGGAAATTACAATTTACACTGTTTGTTAGAAATCACTACACACAGGCCTGAAATATACACACACATGCTCAGGACCTATTCATGCACAAATGGAGAGATGTCAGTGAGCAGTTGGGGGGGTACGGTGCCTTGTTCAAGAGCACCTGGCAGTGCCCAGGAGTTAAACTGGCATCTCTCCAGCTACCAATCCACACTCTGTACTTTGGTCCATACTGGGACTTGAACCAGCGATCCTCCGGTTCCCAACACAAGTCCCTACGGACTGAGCTACTGCCAAGGTTGAATCTCAGAATCTGCCGGATTTCTCAAGACCCCTCTGTCTGTTCCCTCGGATCCCTCACTGAACTTTGCCCCTAGCACATTTGAGTATTCAGTTTAATAAATCTTGTTTTGTTCACTTCCTGCATGGCAGCAAAGGCAAAACCCCTCTGAGCAGGACGGCGAAGACTCTCTTGAGGCCGGCGGCAAAGGCGATGGCGAAAACCCTGTGGAGGCCAGCGATGACGCTGACGGCGAAAGCGGAGCCCCTCTGGCAGCCGAGCAGGGCAGCGAAGATGGAGTCTCTGGGGTGTTGGACAACGGCAAAGTCTCTGGGACGTTGGACAACGGCAAAGTCTCTGGGGCGTCGCACAGTGGCAGAGTCTCTGGGGCGCCGGACAGCTGCGGTGTCTCTGGGGGAACGGTCATCAAAGACTCCGGGAGAGCGGTCATTGAAGACTCTGGGAGAACGGTCATCGAAGACTCTGGGAGACTGGTCAGCTGAGGCTCCGGAAGGCTGCATGTCAGCTGAAGCTCTGGAAGGCTGCACGTCAGCTGGGGCTCTGGAAGACTGCATGTCAGCTGAAGCTCTGGAAGGCTGCACGTCAGCTGGGGCTCTGGAAGACTGCATGTCAGCTGGGGCTCCGGTCCGCTGCACAGCATGGGATCCAGGTCGAAGCAGGCAAAGGGGCAGGCTGGGTCATGAACAGAGAACCTGTAGCCAAGATGCTAGCAGGCTGAGAAACAGGAGGCTGGTGGGTGCTAGCTGGCCAGGAATCCGATGAGGAGCTGGTAGTTGACTGAAAGAAGCATTTATAGAGCTAACTTGGATGAACACAATCCATTAGCAGGTGGAGGAGCTGGAGTGAAAATGAAGCTGATAGCCCAATTAGGAACAGTCCTTTAACCAAGGTTTTTCTGACACCTTCTCACGAGCTACCGACAAAATTGCCTCCTTCTGGCAATCACTGCTAGTCTTCCTCCACCTGGCTTTAAGCTCCACCAGGTCATAACCTAGCTCAGTTCATCGGAAATAGTATCTGCTGGGTCCATGATTGTTCAGATCATTCTGTTGTAGGAATCAGAAAACGTCAGACCCAAATGCAAAGATGGCAGGCAAAAGTGAGCTTGAGGATTTAATACCATAAAATCCATACAAACAAAAGGAGTCCTGGATACAGCAGACAAAGTAGTCCAAAACGTAGTGGAAGTCAAAAACAGGAATCACAGGAAACTGGAACACCGAGACAAAAAGGGTAGACTACACACACACACACACACACACACACACACACACACACACACACACACACACACACACACACACACACACACACACACACACACACACACACACACAATCCAAAACAGAAAAAATGATCTGACACTAGACAAAGATAACACAGAGACTAAATACAAGAGGTAACGAGGTGAAAACAAGGAACAGGTGACATGAGGACTCAGGAACAGGTAAATCACATCAGGGTGGGGCAAACAATCACAAAGGCGGGAAAACGCAAGGCAGGAAGTAAAACAAGACATGACAAGGGAGAAAAACAGACTACAAAATAAAACAGGAAACTGAAACATACACAACAATGACAGAGTCCAAGTCAGCTAACCTTAACACTATATGAGACACGCAATAAAACAGTCAAAGATATTTGTCTTTTTCATTTTAAATAAAGGCATGTCAAACTATACATGTCTGGCCCTTTTATGGGGATTTTACTTTTCCAGTGTGGCCCTTAGTGAAACTGAGTTTGACACCGCTGCTTTAGCAAGAACCAGGGGTGTTGATCTGTTGCTGACCCTGCCCTCTGTCCTCTCTGCAGCCTGGCAGCTGGAACTCCACTAGGCTACAGAGACTAATTAAGAAAAATAGTGTCACATTATATTATACTATTGCATAAAAAAAACACATTTTTGATATGAAGCACTTCAGCTGTGAATGTCCTATCTTCTAATAACAGGTTTGTGGGTGTTAATGATTTTTTTTTTAAACAAAAAAGTAAAATACACTGAACAAAATTAAAAACGCAACACTTGTTTTTGCCCCCATTTTTCATGAGCTTAACTCAAAGATGTAAGACTTTTTCTACGTACACAAAAGGCTTATTTCTCTCAAATATTGTTCACAAATCTGCCTAAATCTGTGTTAGTGAGCACTTCTCCTTTGCTGAGATAATCCATCCACCTCACAGGTGTGGCATATCAAGATGCTGATTAGACAGCATGATTATTGCACAGGTGTTACTTAGGCTGGCAACAATAAAAGGCCACTCTAAAATGTGCAGTTTTACTGTATTGGGAGGGGGGGGGGTCCAAAAACCAGTCAGTATCTGGAGTGACCACCATTTGCCTCACGCAGTGCAACACATCTCCTTCGCATAGAGTTGATCAGGTTGTTGATTGTGGCCTGTGGAATGTTGGTCCATCCTCTTCAATGGCTGTGCAAAGTTGCTGGATGTTGGAGGAGGGTTGCACGCTTTGCCTGAAATGACAACTGACTGCAGCAGAGAGAAGAATAGAATTAAAGCAGGGATGCCATGCTGTGATTGGCTCTGAAATTCATGGCCAATTCTGGTTGCTTTAACTGAAAAGTGAATGCCTTGAAACAGCTGATCAGTTTTAGGAAGGGAGAGAGGTGGATGAAGTTTAGAAGTCTTACTGAAAGAATTTACGCTGAGCTTCATTTGTAGAATTTCAATCTACCCAGGTTGCTAAAATCAAACAAACCAGAAAAGTTACAAAGGAAATGACTTTGGTATCTGTATTGGGAGTTACCAGGGACCTCATGTATAAATGTTGCTTACGCACAAAAGGTTTGCGTATGCTGGTTTTCACACTGGTGATGTTTAAAATGAACTTGACTAGAGAATGTGGGGGCCGTCATGCCAAGTCTTGTCTGGCTCTATAACGTGGCGAATTCTAACTGACGAAACTCACCAAACCTTACAAAATAAAGTTTCCACTTCAGTTACTGTCATACGTCTATGACATTGACTATTTCAAAAACATAATTACATCTGCTGATACTCCATAAAAGTTTCATCATTTATGTGAATAATTCACATCAAAATGCCTAAACCCAAGCGGGAACTGCTATTAACGGTTTAATTCACCAACACTTAATAACTTCTGTTAAACATTAGGGTGTCAAACGGACGAAAAAATCCCTCAGAAAATACATGTCACCCTCTGTATATGGTTATATTTTACGCAGCCTGGATTGTTTAGCACAGATTAAATATGTTACTTGCTGTGCTGTGCAACTACAAGATTGGTGTGGAAAAACTGCAGTTGCCTCTGTGAGACTCTCATCCATGATGCACAGGAGGCATGACACACGGATCCACCTCCCAAGGATGAAATGCAGTAACAGGTGGGCAAAATCACTCACATGTGATGCTCAATTGATCTCGTGGATTATGAGTAAGTAAGTGAACAAGGTGCGGGACCACGCGTTACCTGTCCCCTTGCAGGTCCTCACCACACTGGGCTTCCTCGCAACTGGGGCTTTCCAGAGAGAGCTGGCTGACCGGTCAGGCATTTCCCAACCATCCCTGAGCCGCGCCATGCCAGCTGTATGGAACGGTCTCATCCGTATGTCACCCAGGTACATAAAATGTCTCTTCACTGTTGGTGAGCTGGGCCCCATTTCAGGAAGGAGGTTTACCAAACTCTGAGTCTAACCCTGATGTCTGAGTAGATTTACCCTGAGATGGAAACTGAGTTTTTGGTTCCAGAAAGAGCTGATTTGAGTTGGTTCAATCAACTCAGAGTAGGTTCACGCGCGTGCACCACCACAATAAAAAGGCAGCATGAATGGAGCCATGATACTACGATTCACCATGGTAACAACCACAAACAAACGGGTTGACGGAAATACTCATGCGCACATACAGCGAGTTAAAAAAACAACACAGCAGCTGCTGCAAAAGAGAGAGAATTTGCGTGGGAGAAAAGTGCTGCTAGAGTAAATGCGTATATTCCAATTTAGTGTATATCATATTTAATCATAAGTAGGCTATAGCCTAATATTACTGGTGAAATGGTATTGAACCTATAATCTATTTCATTTAGGTGCAATACTGTGGGCGAAAAAGTACTACACCTACTAATCCCACTCAGCAGCACCATCATTAACAGAATTATAATTCATAATCTTTTATTTCAAAGGGTTAACATCATTCACCTGTAATACTGTGGAATATATTTTTAATGGCTCTTACTGTTTGTGTCCAGGGAACACTACACAAACGTTTAAAACACATTTCAGAGCGACTCTTCTGACGGCCCTTTGCTACAGCAGCTTTACTAAATGCTCCGCATCACCAATGTTGTAAAGACAAATTCCGTTTGCAAAAAAACGTATGTGACACAAATAATGTGCTGGGATGTAGAGCATAGATGGGTGACGTTAGTGATATGAGGACAGATAAGGTTATGGAGGCTACATAACTGATAGACTGGGAAGAAAAACCATACCGCTCAAATAGGAAGTTATCTGGAAATGAAAATGTCGGAGCTTCAATATCATCTCCAGACGTATAACACCCTGAGAAGTAAAGCAGAAGTAAAGCAGCTTCTTCATCAACGGGATCATCAACAAAAGGAAATGCCATGTTTGAGAAATACAATGTTTTATAGTCTGCCTAACATGGTTAATAATTTTTTTATTCATGCAGATAAACTGGTCTAAAATGAGCCTAATACAGACTGAATGAATGAATGAATGAATGAATGAATGAGGAAATGAAAGAGCGCTGTGTCAGAGGGAGGAGACTGAGAGAAGAAAACCTGAGGCCTGTACTACGAAGCAAGATTTGGCGTTAACGAGCTAACTTCAGGCTCAACCCAGGGTTTTCTGTACTACGAAGGTGGATTAGTTGTTACCGGGTTCAATCGCCATGGTAACTTATGCTGAACACCTAACCTGGTCAGGAGCAGGTTATGTTGGAGATTAGAGATCAACCGGTGTAAAAGCACCGCCTACTGACCTATCAATACTCCACTGATAACGGCGTCACCGTTCTTAGATCAGCTGGAGCTCGGTGGGCGGAGAGAGAGAGAGGTGAGCTCATAAAAGTTCAAACATTTAGAGAGCGACAACCCCGTTAACATTCCTTGATGGGTATTTTTATGACAGATATAGATTTTCAGCGGAGGGAATTACATATAGGCTATTTGTTGGCTTCTTTAGCCGTGTGTTGCCAATACGCACATCAGTTTGAATTATGTTTTTATGTTTTTTTTTATTTTCTCTCACGATCGCGTACCACGGCTGGGGTTGCAACTGAAATAAAAGCCTAAAGCAACGACAGTTTATGGAAAGCAAAAGTGTAATTATGGTCAGATCTTGGTCCTGACTGATGGGGAAGTGACCAGTTTAGTCTAATGTATTGTAGTGGGTGTACTGTACTGTATATTGGCCAGAATCTGCCTTTGGGGGAGGAGGGGGGCATATCATAGTGGGGGGTCTGGGTGTCCTCCTCCAGGGAAGTTTTAAGCATCAACGACTTCATTTCCTGCATTCCGATACACTTTTATGCACCAATTTATGGTGAAATACCTCCATTGAGCCTATGTGAAGAATAAAGCACAGATGACAATTCAACATATATCAAACATATAATGGAAAGTATGTTGTTACGTGTCATTGGGCATTTTTAAGTGAGTATATGGAAATCCTGGAGCTTACTATCACGTAGACTACACCACTGGATATTGATAAGCTAAGTGTTGTGATTTACAACATTGCCAGCTTTCCTTCCTGTGTTTTGCCTGTAAAACCGTGTCTGTGTTGTTCATATTTATGTAGAATTATAGTTTGCTCTTCTTATGTAAAATATGCAGCTCTGGTAGATGTTTGCGATTGGTCGTGGTGCGCAAACACCGCCTCTTTTATGTGAAGGCGCACGCCGCTGGATTGGGAAACCCTGGATTGACTGAACTAGTTGATAACCAGCGTCGTGATACGGGTTATGTGAGACCACGGTTGTTAGGTTAGGTGAAGACGGATCACTGAAAGAAATCCAGGACACGATCTTGATTCGTAGTACAGGCCTCAGCTCCCAACCAGGTTAGGTTCACACGCTCAGTTACCATAGTAACTGACTCTGAGGTTAAGTTACCATAGTAACTGACTCTGAGGTTAAGTTACCTCTCTTTCTGAAACAGAAACCCAGAGTTTCCCTCATCTCAGGGTTAACTAACTCAGAGTGTTCACTAAACCTGCTTTCTGAAACGGGGCCCAGGCCAACATTAAACTGCAATTTGCAGCAATGAGCCGATTTCTAAATGTAATCGGAGCCATCGACTGCACTCACATTGCTTTAAGGGCACCATCTGATAATGAATTTCCGTATGTGAACAGAAAACACTTCCACTCTATTAATGTGCAAGTGACCTCTGATGCGCAAATATGTTTGACAAATGTTGTGGCACGATGGCCTGGCTCTACTCATGATTCATTTATCCTGCGAAATAGCAGTGTGGGGAACAGACTTCAAGTGGGGGCTGTACAGGATGGCTGGCTTATTGATAATAAATGTCATTTATAATCATTAGGCTACAGTAAAATAAGGCAATGATCTTGTATTGACATCTGAGTATGTGGTTAATGTATACCCGTAGGTGACCATGGTTACCCGTTGCAAACTTGGCTCCTCACCCCGCTCACAAACCCCCAGACTAAGCAAGAGCGGCGGTACAATGATGTACATACTCAGGCTCGGTCAGTGATGGAGCGGACCACAGGGCAGCTGAAAGGCCGTTGGCGCTGTCTGAATAGAACTGGTGGCATGCTACTTTACAGTCCACAGGTTTGTTGCATTGTGCTGGCATGCTGTGTGCTGCACAATGTGGCAAACAAACGTTGTGTGCTTCCGACACAGGCCGAAGCAGAGATGGACGAACCCGACCCGGGGCCCCTGAACATTAGGTCCAATGTAGCAGCCTTACAGCTTCGTTCAGAGGTCATACGCAGAATAGAAATATATATATATATATATATATATATATATATATATATATATATATATATATATATATATATATCTCTAATTATACAATATTATATAAGTAATGTGTATATAATGTTTTTCATGATTGTGTGCTGGAATTTGTGAAAAAACATTAGGCCTACCTTACCCATTGTGACCATCTGCTCCATTGGTTTATACAACTAGTTTGCAATCTAAAACACTGCTATGTGGTCCACTGCCTCTGTTACGGAATGGCACTGCAAAAGCAGACATGACATACGTTTAAGTGATTTTATATATATATATATATATATATATATATATATATATATATATATATATATATATATATATATATATATATATATATATAACACAGTTGATAGTGCAAGGGGCAGGGGGGTGTTGTGTCCAGGGGATCCAGTGGTGAGTGGTGGGTGCAGTACGCTCTCCAGAGCGTGCCCAGTGAATCAGTGTCTTTTGTTTGTGGCGTTGACCATGTGGTTATGGTGTCCTCCAGAGTCCAACAAACAATTCCAACACGTGGCAAACTTCCTTGCATCCAGAGAAAAGCAGGCAGTCAGTCAGGCAAGCAAGCAAGCAGGCAGGCAGGCAGGCAGGCAGACAGGGGTAACAGGAAGCATGAGCACAAGCAATCAAGGCAGACTGCAACAAAAGAAAACACAGATAACATTAGCCACACAAGCTAGAACACCAGGAAACAGAATTACACAGGAAGCCAGGAGTTACAACTGTACCACTCAAGTAGACTGAACGATCTGGAGACGAGTGGATCACAGAGCCGGTCTTAAGTACTGCTGGGGGATGATTAGGGAATGAGCTTCACCTAGTGCAGCCTGCAAAATAAGCCACGCCCACAACTCACAGACACAGAGCTGGGTGGTATTTCAGGAAGGAGGTTTATCAAACTCTGAGTCTAACCCTGATGTCTGAGTAGATTTATCCTGAGATGGAAACTCTGAGTTTTTGGTTCCAGAACAGCTGATATGAGTTGGTTCAATCAACTCCGAGTATGTTCACCACCACAATAAAAAGGCAGCATGAATGGAGCCATGATACTACGATTCACCATGGCTACAACCACAAACAAACGGGTCGGCGGAAATACTCATGCGCACATACAGCGACTTAAAAAAAAAAAACAGCGGCTGTTGCAAAAGAGAGAGAATTTACGTGGGAGAAAATTGCTGCTAGAGTAAATGCGTATATTCCAATATAGTGTATATCATATTTAATCATAAGTATAGCCTAATATTACTGGTGAAATGGTATTGAACGTATAATCTATTTAATTTCTGCGGACGAAAAAGTACTACGCCTACTAATCCCATTCTGAGGCTGCAGCACCATCATTAACAGAATTATAATTCATAATCTTTTATTTCAAAGGGTTTACATCATTCACCTGTAATACTGTGGAACTACTTTTAAAAACGTTTAAAACACGTTTCAGAGTGAGTCACACTCTTCTGACGGCCCTTTGCTACAGTGGCTTTACTAAATGCTCAACAGGTTCTCACACTCATCTCGTAAAATATGGACGCTTGGTCAGGTGCCTTTGTCGTTCTTATTGACGCTAAAAGTCCCCTTTAGCGCTATAAGTAAACGCGCTTGGTTGGGACTATTGCCGTCCCTTTCGACGCAGTTATGTTAACGAAAAGGTCGTGGGTGGGCTTACGGTTCCGTGACACGCGGGAAGAACGGGATGGTTGGGTTTAGGAAAGGGTCGTGGGTGGGCTTACGGTTCCGTGACACGCGGGAAGAACGGGATGGTTGGGTTTAGGAAAGGGTCGTGGGTGGGCGTACGGTTCTGTGACACGCGGGAGGAAAATAAAAAGCGACTATAGCAAGCGCGAACCCCGCTCTCCTGGGTGAAAGTCCTGTGTTTGTTTGACCCATCCACCCCCCAACCAACCTCCATACGCGGAAATTCGCCCTTACATACTACTCTCTAAATCCTCTCTAACTGCTGCTCTCCCCGGTGCGTTACACAAACACGCTGAAAGACGCCTTTTTCATCACATCAGACGCTGACAGCCACTGTCCAAACGTCCTTATTTTACGAGTTCGGAATGAGAACGGGTTGAAATGCTCCGGCTCACCAATGTTGTAAAGACAAATTCCGTTTGCAAAAAAACGTATGTGACACAAATCATGTGCTGGGATGTAGAGCATAGATGGGTGACGTTAGTGATATGAGGACAGATAAGGTTATGGAGGCTACATAACTGATAGACTGGGAAGAAAAACCATACCGCTCAAATAGGAAGTTATCTGGAAATGAAAATGTCGGAGCTTCAATATCATCTCCAGACGTATAACACCCTGAGAAGTAAAGCAGAAGTAAAGCAGCTTCTTCATCAACGGGATCATCAACAAAAGGAAATGCCATGTTTGAGAAATACAATGTTTTACAGTCTGCCTAACATGGTTAATAAACCAACACGTTTTTTTATTCATGCTGATAACAAACTGGTCTAAAATGAGCCTAATACAGACTGAATGAATGAATGAATGAATGAATGAATGAATGAATGAATGAATGAGGAAATGAAAGAGGGCTGTGTCAGAGGGAGGAGACTGAGGGAAGAAAACCTGCTCCCAACCAGGTTAGGTTCACAGGCTCAGTTACCATAGTAACTGACTCTGAGGTTAAGTTACCATAGTAACTGACTCTGAGGTGAAGTTACCATAGTAACTGACTCTGAGGTGAAGTTACCATAGTAACTGACTCTGAGGTGAAGTTACCATAGTAACTGAATCTGAGGTGAAGTTACCATAGTAACTGACTCTGAGGTTAAGTTCCCTCTCTTTCTGAAACAGAAACCCAGAGTTTCCCTCATCTCAGGGTTAACTAACTCAGAGTTTCACTAAACTTGCTTTCTGAAATACCACCCAGGAGGGAGAAACATGAGGGGTCACAAACAGGGAAACAAACAACGCATACAAACAAGGAGAGGAAAGGGCTGCCATGATGGCATCATGACAGCTCCTAATGCTTACTAAGTTAAATGCAGAGATTGAATCTCACTACATTGTACTGTACGATTGTATGCGACAATTGATACATTTCTGGTTCAGGATATACAATCCTCTATTCCAGATGCAAATCACACTAATTCCATAAGTCACAATAATTTCATGATTATGTAACCCTGTACATTTTGCCCCAATAAAGCCCTGAAATTATCTTTAATGCAAACGCTTAAACCTAGAATAAAGTGCAATATCTAGTTCGCCACTAGATGGCAGTGCACAATGAAACGTTCTTCTTCTGCTGTTTCCTGGCATTCGTTCTTCTTCTGCTGTTCCTGGAATTCGTTTTTGCCTTAAAAAAAAACCTGAAAAACAGGAGCTCGAGCAGAAGTAACTATTACGATTAAAATTGATCTAGAAGCTGAAATATATCCTCGAGGTTGAACTACATTGAACATTACACGACATCTGTTGTAAACAAAGTTATCTCGGTGAGTGAAACTATTATTTTGTGTTGATTAGCTCGAAGCTAAAATAGTGAAATGACTAAAAGGTTTACATTTCAACGTTACAGTGGATTTCAGTGGATTAAAAACCAGTCTGGCTATCGACAATAGCAGTGGATGTTACTCCACAGGTACATTTGTTGTATATTCTACTGTTTAGTACAATGAAAAAATGCATTTTGAAAGGAAATAATTTTGCTTTGAGTCAAGTATGCCAATTTTTAGTTACTATGCTATACTGTACTTTTGTTGGTCCAATTCCATTTTATTGATTTTTATTTTAAGTTGTATTATTGAACACATGGACTTTTAAATGATGAAAAAAGGACATTTAGTTGAACATTAGTTAATTTTCTGCACATTTTTGTGTAGACTGTTTTTTTTTTAGGCTTCTCTGGTCCTGATGTTCTTTCCATTGAGGCTGGATTCTTCTCTGTTCACCCTGGTGCCTGGTTCCTTGGTCCACTGCCTCATCTAACAGCGCTGCAACGGTCACATTGGGTGGTTTGATATGGACGCTAAGTATTGAAGGGGTGTTTGGACAGTTAAAATATTTGAGTGCACTCAAGGGTAACTATTTTTCTTTGGAAAGATTTTCCTTTTGTTTTTTGTTTCATGAGATCTCAAAAATAATTGTGGCCGATTTGTGAATATTAATGGTAGTGATGTTGTGTGAACTGAACTAAATATTGAATTTTGAATAAGAAAATAAGGAAAATAATTTTAATAAGAACCTCATTCAAACTTTAATCTGTTGTGCTGTGCTTCATTTGGGGTGGAATCTGTGAGTTTTCTGGCCATATGATTAGTACAAACCAACCTCCTCATCGAATCTAGATTTAGATAACTCCTACAATAGATTCTTAGCCTGCTTATAAGCAGAACTACCACCGTAGGGTTACAATTAGAAAAATTACTTTTTTTATATTTCATAAATAAATTACATAAGTTATGAACCTGCTTAAAACTGTGTCCCTCCATCTTCCAAAATGCAACGCTTGTCTCCAAAATGAACTATGCTCAAAGGCTCATGGCATTTTCTCTGGTTCACCTGGGCGTAGTCCAGTGTGATGTAGATCGTCCCGCAGACGAAAATACGAAACTAATCGGCATGTGAATACAGATGCAAATACGGGGGGGCTGGGTTTGCGCTCTTCCTGTGGAATGTTACTTGCCGTGACAGAGTAATGTGAAAAGTTTTATGTTTTATCTTATTCAAGTTATTTTAAAAAAAACACATTATTTGGCAGTGGGCACATTGGAAAGTGTAAAATGTAAGGTTTCTGTCAACATTTTTGCCATGCTGGTATGATAAAAACTTGTTTAGCTATAGATCTAAATTCATGACAAACATATTCTAATCCCGCTGAGTTTCGCCAGCAAAGTTCTTGACCCTAGGGGTTTAAGGGCCGGCCGCTTCAAAGGTCCCGTATTCATTATAAAGCAGGTTGAGGTGCTTTATCCCGAAAGTGGAACAAGGATATAGACTAGCTGGGAGCAGGTGATGTCAGGCACTGCCAAGATGGCGACGGCTGGAGCCGCCAACTTCATTTCTGCTCTTTAAAAAACTATGGGTGACATCATGGAGACTGTGTCCATAATTTATACAGTCTTCATACAGGGAACATACGGACACAGAGTGAATAAATAGAACAAGCATGAAGTCAATCTTCCTAATTAAACTAACGCTAAGCTTCATTTAGTGAACCTTGAGTTTGGAATATTCATCACAAAGAAAGGTAAATCTATATAATCAAAATACCTAAATATAATTTTTACATACATTTTCCCCCTTCTTCTGAAAAACATTAGCATTTTATAACCATAAATCATCCCAGCTCTGAGAATGCCACATACAGTCTCACAAATGTCTGACAAAAATCTGCCTGACAATTGATGTTATTGAGGTTATTGCTGCCAGCTTGTGTTATTTCCTAAATTAGTTTTCCTGTTAAACAGTGGCACCCCCACAAACTTCCAAGCAAAACACGTCAGCCTAGTCAGCATGTAAAAACTGCTTCCAGCAAAGCTAACAAAGTGCTTTGAAAGCCAATGACTCAATCAGTTTAGGTTCAAAGAGATGCAAATTAAAATCTGCTTTATGGTGAGTAAATGCTGCTTAGCTGCTTTAAAGAATGCTGATTTATTACAGAGCATGATTTCATATAGACAAATATGTGTATAGAGTAGGAGAGCTATTTCATAAAAATCCAGACAGAGGTTCATGTTATTTGCCTCCCATAGGACGGCTGAGGGTAAAAGAATTAAAAGAACATTCTTGTGACCAGGTTAGCTCAGTTGGTAGAGCAGGTGCACATATATAGAGGTTCATGCCTCAGCGCAGAAGGTCCAGGGTTTTTAGTCCAATCCAGGACGGTTTCCTGCATGTCTTCCCCCTCTCTCCCCCCTTTCATATCTAGCTGTCCGATCCATTAAAGGCGAAAATGCTCCCAAAAATTATCTAATTATCTGTACGCATATCTGTTCACAGCTTCACACTAATAGCAATTTTTGTTGTGGTTATTATTATTTCCTGTTGTGTTTATTGTATTCCGTGGTCTGTGTATATTTTGTTGTGTATATTTCTGTTCCCTGTTGTGTATTTCCCTGTTTATGTTCTGTTTCCTGTTTTATTTTGATAGTCTGTTTTCTGTCTTGTCAGGTCTAGTTTTACTTCCTGTGTTTTCCTGCCTGTTTGATTGTCTGATATGCTCCACCTGTTCCCCAGCCCTGGTGTCACCTGTCTTGTGTCTTCTCGTTACCGGGTTTATTTAGCCCCTGTGTTTCCTTTGTCTGTTGTCAGATTGTTTTGTGTCCGTTTGTGTCTTGTTCCTGTCAGTTTGTGTCCAGGGGTCTGTTTCAGGTAGAAGGTTTACCAAACTCTGAGTCTAGCCCTGATCTCTGAGTTGATTTACCCTGAGATAGGAAACTCAGAGTTTTCGGTTCCAGAACAGCTGATATGAGTTGGTTCGATCAACTCTGAGTATGTTCACGCGCGTGCACCACCACAATAAAAAGGCAGCATGAATGGAGCCATGATACTACGATTCACCATGGTAACAACCACAAACAAACTGGTCGGCAGAAATACTCATGCGCACAAATGAGTTCGAACATGTATTTCGTTACAAAAAGCTTGTGGGAGGAAGTTGTGGGAGGAAATTGCTGCTCGAGTCAATGCGTAAACATTAACAGTGTATTAATTTCATATTTAATCACAGTTAACTTATAATATTACTGGTGAAAACTGGAATTGTATTACACCTATAATTTCATTTGGGTGCAATCCTGCAGGCGAAAAAGTAAGCTAGGCTACTACTATATCCCATCCTGAGGCTGCAGCACCATGATCATTAACAGAACTATAATTTATAATCATTTATTTCATTTTAATGGCTCTCACTGGTTTGTGTCCAGGGAACAATATTTCAGAGCGAGTCACACTTTTCTGACGGCTACAGTGGCTTTACTATTAGCCTACAATATGATCCGCATCACCAATAAAGATAAATGCTGTTTGCAAAAAACGTAATGCGACACAAAGAATCAGCTGGGATGTTAAAGCATGTCCACAATGGTGGATGTTAGTGATATGAGGACAGATAAGGTATCTACATATCTGTAGGTCTGTGAAAAAAATGTGGAAATGAAAATACATTTAGTCGGGACTCAATATCATCTCCCGACGTAAACTCTGTGAATTAATACAGCTTTTTCATCAACGGGATTGTCTACAAAAGGACATGACAAGTTTGAGAAAAAAACATTTCATAATCTGCCTAACAATAAGTTTTATTTATTAAGTTTTTATTCATGCAGATAAAAAACTGCATTAAAATGCACCTGATACAGACTGAATGAATGAATGGATGAATGAATGAGGAAATGAGAGAGAAGAAACCTGGAGTTTCTCTCAGTCTCCTCCCTCTGACACTGTGTCAGACTGAGAGAAACTCGAGGTTTCTTGAAGAAAACCTGCTCTCGACCAGGTTAGGTTCACAGACTCAGTTACCATAGTAACTGACTCTGAGGTTAAGTTACCATAGTAACTGACTCTGAGGTTAAGTTACCTCTCTTTCTGAAACGGAAAACCCAGAGTTTCCCTCATCTCAGGGTTAACAAACTCAGAGTTTTCACTAAACCTGCTTTCTGAAACGGACCCCTGGTCCGGTCAGTTTGTATGTGTCTGCGTCAGCTCCCGTCAGTTTCCGTGCTTCCTGTTTCTTCCTGCTTGGTTTTTTTGGATACCCTTGGTTTTTCTTGTATTGTTTTCTTGCCTGCTGCAGCTCACAGGACTCCCTAGGTTTGTTTTTGTATTTTGATAAAATAAATCTTCGTGTTCAACCCTTCCCCTGCCTGCCTGCCTCTCCCTGCATTTGGGTCCTTTAATCCTCTACACCGTAACAATTATTTTGCTACTCAACTTCTCTGCACTGCTACTGTGGCGAGGATAAGTATTTGTCGTGGACGGAGTATTTCGATTCTTTACTTAAATGTGGTAGGCATTATTTATTTATTTTTGTTGTTTTTGCTTTTTTGGGCAAAAATTACATAATATTCTTAAAGCATATTGTAATTCAAGTGGTCTGAGAGAAAACTACACTTCTGCACTTCCTCCTTGGCTTGTTTTTAGGCTTTAGAAAATCTAGCCCGTGATGGAAGACTTTGGCTATAGAGCTCAACAGTCCCGCCCCTCCTCTGAGAGACCTTGGGTTCCGGAAGTAAATTTCCTGTTCATTTCTCCCATCCGACGTCTGGAAAAATCTGTATATAAAGAGTTTTAGACCGTGCCTTAGGCTAACCAGATGGTACGTGACTCATAAGTATACAACGTATCATTTCGAGTAAAAAAACAAACAGAAAATACCTTTAAAGTAAAAGATACAAGACTGCATACATATCGTCATTTCAGAGCGAAGGAACTACTCATCCCATAAACCACCGCGCACCACTGAACAAAGGAAGCTGCGTTAGTTTAGCTAACAGCTAATTCGGCTAACCGCTAGCTGAGACAGCATGTAATAACTTTAAAAGAAAATAACGGCTGTTACGTCAGCTGTAGGCTTTACCCAGTGTTTAGTTTGAGTTAACGTTATTTTAGACTGAATCAAGCTGTCAGCTAGCTGTTAGCCGAATTAGCTGTTAGCTTACCTAACGTTAGCTTCCCGGTGGAGGCTAACGTCAGAAGCGTGGAACCGATCGTGATTCGTGCAGTGTCGTAAATCATCGTGACGGATCGTGCAGGCAGCAGAGATCGGGTACTGACACCCCCCCCCCCTCCTCACCAGCATGAGTTCCACCAATCAGAGGCATCACTGTGGGATTGTGGGATTGTTCAGGATTGTGGGTAATGAAGTACTTATCCAAGACATCGCGAATAAGACATTCATCTCTAAACAAGGGTAGTGCCCCATGATTTGTGGCGTCTATATGAGCATATACAATCCCTGAGTCATGTCGTAGCTGGTTTTAAGTCTACCATCGACGGTTACAATTTTATGGCTTATACTCCAATTTGTCAATGGAGAAATTGCATTGTATTTTTACTTCTGGAACCCGCTGTGGGCGGGACTGTTGAGCTCTATTCACAGGTCATTTCAGAGAGAGCATTCCTATTGGCTGTTCTGCAAATGTGTGTATAGGTCCCTTCAGAGAAAGTTCTGCCAACCATAGCCAAAGGCTCAGGGCAGCAGCTAATTCAACACTAAACTATCAGATAAGAGACTTTACTGCCATCCATCTAAAATACAAACAGTACAGTACATAGAGGAACAAAACTGTGTAAAAATGTAGTACAGTTTATTGTCCTGGCATTTGCAGTGAAGAGAGCTAGTCTGCTGGGGTTAGCCTTTAGCCTAGCCTAAACATTGGCTCATTTGTTGTTACCTTTCCTCTCACCCAGCCTCCGGCGTCTCTTTGTTCAGATGGCAGCAGCGCCTGCTACGAGGACCAGAGGCCAAAGCCTACGGCTGCTATCCAAACAAGAGCGAAGAAACTTAAGCAGCAGACAAGCCGGTAGTTTAACCTGCTGCTATCAAGCTAATTCAAGTTCATGTTCCTGTAGCAAGCTCTCGCCTCTAGCACCTTTTTTGCAAACTGCCTACTGCATCTTTAAGTAAAAGTACCACTATACTAAACTGTACTACACTGTAAAAATAGATCTACATTAATTTAAAGTGTTCATATTATGCTCATTTTCAGGTTCATATCTGTATTTAGAGGTTGTACCAGAATAGGTTTACATGGTTTCATTTACAAAAACACTATATATATATATATATATTTTTATTTTTTTTATGCAAACATACAGAACAGAGAAATACAATCTGCACAAGAACAAAAACCCTCTCCCACCCCCCCACCCTCTGCGGTCTCGAGGAAAACAAAACAAACAAACAAAGAGAAACCACACCTTGCCTAGTCACTCTCCTCTAGTTTTTGTGGCGCTGAGGTCATTAAGTCTGATATTTGTGCTGCTGTGTTTTTCCATAGGTTGATAGTTGATTTGGCTTTGTTAATCCTTGCTGTAGAGAGCTCAAGCATAACTATGTCTAGAAAATACGCCAACCACTGTTTTATACAAAGTGAGTGAGGGGGGAGCCAGCGCTGAGCTATCATTTTCTTGGTTGCAGTTGAGCCGGCTAGCCAAATTTTCCTCTGTCTCCCAAGCAGGTGTAATTTAGAGTCGTCATTAAGTAACAAGACAATCAGGTCAGTAGGAATTCGACATCCTATCACATCAGATATTATTGATGTTGTTTTATTCCAGAACTCATGTACCTGTTCACACTCCCAGACCATGTGTAGGAAAATTCCAGTTTGTTCAGGTTGACAGAATGTGCAATATGGAGTTGGAATGACTTTAGAGACGTATCTCTTCTGGGGAATCCAGTATGTCCTATGACATATGTTGAAGTGGATCTGCAGGTGGTTTGGGTTCTTGGAACAGTGGAAAATGTTGTCCCAAACTGTCTCCCAATTAATTGCGTTCCCGTCAGGGCTCAGCTCTCGCTCCCATTTATTTACTATTGGGAGTTCTCCTATGGATACTTGCATCAGTTTACCATAAATCCTAGACACTAATCCTCTCACAGGAAAATCAACAGACCATTTAATGATTGGGTGTGCCTCAAGACTATGGTACTCATGGTACTCCATTACATTTTAGGGCTGATCTTACGCGAAGATAAAAGAAGAAGGATGTCCTGGGGACCTCAAAACTAGCTCTCAGGTCTTCAAAACTCAACATACCTTTCTCATTGAATAGCTGGTCTAAAGTATAAATACCTGCTTACAAGCAAAGGGTTTGTTACCAGACATTAAGTGTGCATTGTGCCATATTGGGGGATTCAAATGCCACTTATTGGTAGTTGCTCCTCCACCTGTTCAAAGTTGGTCAATGTGTTGGTGATAATAGGGGCACAGGCTAACATACACTTTTTTGGACACACACCTGCAAAGGCAAGATCTTGCCTTCTTAGTCTTCCAGTGAGGTTTTGCTCTATTTGTCTCCATGGAACTGTAGATGAGGGGTCCATCCACACTCTGAGGGCCCGTAGCTGAAAGGCTCTGTGATACACTTTAAGGTTGGGGAGGGCCAGGTCTCCTGTGTTTGTGATACATTGCAGGGTAGAGTGTAGGAGCCATTCTTTAACCATTTTTTTTGTTTAATAATTTATTATAATAATGTTTGCCCTATTCTTCTTAAGTTGTGCCCTCTACAGGTCAAAAAGCATTAAATAGGAAGGTGACGGGGGTGGAGGCGTGGCTGACTGGGAGCACACAGCTTTTTGACCTTGCTACGCAAACTGTTGCATGAACTGCTGCTCCTTTAGTTTAAAAATATCCAGTCTGCCTTATAATTCATTTAACAGATAAGATTTATTGTGTTGGAATAAAAGACCATCTATTTTTTCAACTTTACTCTCTTGGATATTTTTTGGTTTATTGGAACAAACAAGCGTCAAAGATTCCCCCAGTCAACACCAAGGTGACAAAGAAAAATAGAAGCTCTGCGTATCTGCTCCGGAGGGCTGCGGACCGCCGGAGCTGGGCCGCAGTTGGAATGCAGCCATTCTGCAGTCAGTGGAAATACACACACTGACTTTAATGGAAACCTAATGACCCCGCCGTCGTTCCGGAGCGGATCCGCAGTCGTTACGCATCCAGTGGAAATTGCCGGTAAGGGACCGTTCGGTATTTATGGAATGGACCACCGGAGGAAAATAGGGGAGGGTCATGTCTTTTTATTATTTGTTGAGGGGAGGGTCATCCAATTTTTTTAGTCTAGGGGGGAGGGTCACCCAACTTTTGTATTTGTGAGAACAGCAACATTTCAAAGTGGCTTGTTTGGTGCATATTTATCCATGTAGCTCCATGTAGCTCTCTCAGTCTCGGCCCCTATTCCTAGCAGATGGGTCCCTCCCTGTTTAGTCAGCCAGACAATTTGAGCTGTAGCTTTAGAGACCGTGGGATTTCCCAAACTGAATAAATCCCGCTCGCATATATAAACACAAAACTGCTTTGCTAGCTCCATCGTGTAGTAACTAAGACATTTGATGAAAAAATAATTGTATTCATTAGCATGATTGCCGTACTTTTGAAAAGTCAAAACTTGCGGACTGCACCAAGCCGGGAGGGCATGAGATGGGAGGTCTCCAGGCTGCAGCCATACCCGACTCAAATATCCTTTCAGTCCCGGTGATAAACGACAGCCTTTTCAAGGCATTTGAGAAGGAAGGAGTGGTAGCATGCAAGCTCCCAAATTGACGCTCGTCTGAGAAATGGAGTTTTGGATAATGTTCAGCTTTGGCAGCTTTACCTATATGCTAAAATATACAATGACTGAGGAAGCCTAGTGACGAGTCCATAGCAACCAGTGTTGAATTTGGTATTACCCAGTGTGCTTTGCTGAATGGTCTCAATGTTTTATTGTTTTATTTCATGTGAATATTAGTGTACTAGATGAGTAACTTAGTATTTGAAGTAATGCAGTAATGCAGGAAGTGTGCATTTAGTTTCCATGCTTATTGTGTTTCCACAACAATGTTAGTGAGTAAATCTACTGAAATGGCCCCCACACCATAACAGGGTCCTTCTGAGGGTCACTCTGAGGGTCGGCCGGATAAAGAAGAAAGTTTGGGACGCCTTTAGCATGTAACTTACGCTGTACTCCCATAAATTCCTGAGAGCGTGCCCTGACAGTACCTAGGTAAGGACTACTAGCCAGTCAGAAGCAGAGTATGAGGGCGTGCCCTGACAGTACCTAGGTAAGGACTACTAGCCAGTCAGAAGCAGAGTATGAGGGCGTGCCCTGACAGTACCTAGGTAAGGACTACTAGCCAGTCAGAAGCAGAGTATGAGGGCGTGCCCTGACAGTACCCAGGTAAGGACTACTAGCCAGTCAGAAGCAGAGTATGAGGGCGTGCCCTGACAGTACCCAGGTAAGGACTACTAGCCAGTCAGAAGCAGAGTATAAGGGCGTGCCCTGACAGTACCTAGGTAAGGACTACTAGCCAGTCAGAAGCAGAGTATGAGGGCGTGCCATGCTAGTGTAGCGGGTAGCGGGTCCCGGTTAGGTCTCCGCTGGCAGATATATAGATAACCCTCTGATAGGAGTGCTCTGGAAATATTAGAAATATTACAGAGAAATCAGTGACGCAGGACAACAGTTGCTCATTCTCCATTCACTCGGATTATGTTTATTTTTAACTTCACTTTAACTTTGTGTCTGCAATCATGAATTATTTTCTGTTGTTTTTGTCTGTTTTGCATTGAAGCATTTGGATAACATGAAGCCATATATTCTTCAATTCAATTTCACATAAATGTATCCTCACATATTTTCCAAATGTTAACTTATCAAAATTTGTATGAAACCAAAAACAAACATTTTCCCTTTAAATCACATTTTTGGTCTATCATCAATCATATCTGTACTTCTTCCTTTAGACATCTGTCATCTTTGTTCTCTTACCAAAAGAGTATTTTTGTAATAACTGTACATTTTATAAGTGTTCACTTTATACAACAGAATAATTCTCATTTGCAGTTAAGCTGTATTACATTTACACTATAAGAACACAAACTTCAATAATATACATATCTGCCTCATAACTTGGCGCTCAGTTCTATGACCTGAATCTGTATTATTGTAATATTAACACACGTGCGCCCTTAAACAAGGCCACAGCCATAACTGGTCTTACGCGGTACATTCACATTCACTTTTTACCCTTTTAACATTGTAGTACACACATAGCTGTTTTCCACACGCACTGAAATAACCCACAAATGCCCCGGAGCCGTAAGGAACAAATAAAATAAACAATCTGCGGGCGTCGGCCGCCATTTTCTCAACTGCGTACTGTCAAACTTAACTGTTTACACATTTGACATACTTTTAGCTTACAGAGCACACATCACCGGGGATTCATATAAGCTTATAAACATCTGTAGTCACATAAAAGGTGTGTAACTAACCTGGAAATATTAGAAATATTACAGAGAAATCAGTGATGCAGGACAACAGTTGCTCATTCTCCATTCACTCAGATTATGAGCTTATCTTGCTCTGCGCATCGCTATATGTCCCAGTGTGACGCTGCTCGTGATTACTGCCACCCTGTGTCCATTTTAGGAAATACATGTAATTGGGTGCTTTTTCCGTAATTTCTCATTAGTATTCAATTATATAAATCAGAATAAAATAAAATACTATTGCAATAGAAGGAAAGGAAACAAAAAGTAATAATCTCAACAAAACTTATTTTGTGGGTGTCACACTAGCAGCTAGGTGAGCATTATAACATGTGTTCCAAAGTGACCACGTTTGTCTCTGAAGTAAAGGCTGGACTACAATAGAGCTGTTTGGAGCAGTTTGTGAACAGTGTTTTCTGTTGGAGATGGTAAGTCCCTTTGGGGGGGACTTTGGGCTTTTTCACTTTGTAAACCTATAACATGCACAAAAAAGATATATAACACAATAAAGGAAAGGGAAAAAGCCAAAAAGCATAATATGAGCACTTTAAGTAAACGTTTAAAAGTATGATTAGGTAAATGCATTAATGTTAGGGTTGAAAAGCGAGCTCGGGCTCACATGGGAGGGGTAGAGTATGGGCAGTGGGGCAAAGAGGCATTTCATTGGTTCTTTCAAAGCGGACTACGAGGCAGTGATTGGTGGGCGTTTTTACAGGATTACAGCAGCTACTTTTTTCATGGCCCATAATATATTTATTGCTGTCGGGGTGTAAAGGCCAATTCAAACAATATTTGAAAACGTTTATTTTGGAAATAGTTACCAAGCTTGCCTTTAAGATTATATTCCACTTATGGTAAATAAGAAACATTTCTTCTTTTGAGCATAAAACTTTAGCTTCTCTCATCATATTGTTTATTTTGATGTTCTGAACACATGATGCTCATTAAAGGTTCACAGGACAAGTTTAAATTCCATTTGAATGCAACATAAGACAGATAGTACACGAGCTGTGTAGACTTTCAGACCAGATCATTAAAAGTATATCTGTGCTGTGTTCTGTATCTCAAATTATCTGCCAAATTATCTCTCAGAATATTCTGTTTTCTGATCTGCCACCAATGAAGTTAAGGTTTGGTTAAAGAGCACTTTACACTTATCCACTTATTTGAAATAGTAAATTAAATCAGTGAGTCTGTGGAAGTAGTGACAAGCTTCATATAAACGTTGGCCAACAATATCCCTACAGTGATTTCTGAACCAGAAACTATTAATGGATCCATTTGCACTGCTTTGGGCGTGCATGCTGCTGCTTGCAGCTGCACGACTGCGTCCTACATGCTGAGGAGTGCAGTCAAAGTTATTATTATTATTATTATCATTAGCACATCCTCTAGAGCAGAGATCTTCAGCAGGGGGTCCGGGACCCCTCCTCAGAGTGCAAGGGAGCCACCAAATTATTTGTTTAAAAAAAACAACTAAATTGTCTTAACATTAATCTAAAATATTATTAGCAAAAATAAATCATCCTATTTGTGGGGAGAAAAACACTGATGATAGGCTTACTGGCCTATAGGTAGTCACTAAGGCCATCCACAGATCCAGTTCATCCTAAGGATTCCCTGTGCCACGTGTATGTTTAATAGAGTTGAGCCGGATACTCGGCTGAAACGAGTATCCGGTACAGATAAAGCACTTTTGCCAAGTACGAGTATTATACGAGTAATACGAGTCAATATCTGTGCTCGGATTGAATAAAAATCCTCATTGGGTAGCTGACTGTGTCTGCGTTCTGTGATAGGCTAGTCGTCACAGCGCCCCTCCCCTACACACATACAGATGTATTGTGTTGCTGTGTCCCGCTCTGCTCACTCACACAGAACAACTCTCTCTGTCTGTCTCTTCCTCAGTCACTCAGGTTCGCGGGTCTTTTCCGTTAACGTTGAGGGTTTCTTCAGCTTCAGGTTTGTTTTTTACTTCAGTTTGTAGTACTTACTTATTAACCAGTAGAGTTCTGGTAAACGTGGGGTTTGTTCAGACGTGGTGCTTGGTAGAATGCGACTCACGTTGCGTCTCTGCCTGTCGGAGATTTTTTTTCTTTTTTAAACCGTCAGCTGGCTCTAAACAGATCTGAAAAACAGCGTCGGACTATTTGATCCATAGAACACAGTCCCCCCCGCCCCCCTCTCTCTCTTTCTCTCTCTCTCTCTCTCTCTCTCTCTCTCTCTCTCTCTTACTCACTCACACACACACACACACACATACCTGGTGTGGAAATAATTAAAAAAAAAGAACCAAAAAAAAAAAAATGAAAAGTTAAAAAAATGTTATGTTGAGTATGAAAACTCTTTAATAAGATAAAATCAACATGAAAGTGAGATCAGCACAGTGTCCTAAGACACAAAAGAAGGACACACATGACAGCACGGACGACACAACATCCTAAGAATGAACTGTAATAATTAAAGTGTGAGGTGCAAAAAGTGCTGGTGTATTTACTGCACCCCTGCTCTGCAGGGCTAAGATTTACAATTGGAGTTCAGCAGCTTGATGGAAGTTGGAATACGCGATAACTTTAGTCTGTTTGTTTTACATCTTGGCACACGGAATCTTCTCCCTAATGACAGAAGTTCATATTCAGGGAAGAGAGAGTGTAGAGAGTCTGCAGTGATTCTTTCAGCTTGTTTTCTGACAGCTTGCTCGTACAGGCTCTGTATGGGCTTGTACTCTTTCCTCCCTATTATCCTCATAGCTGTCTTGTGTGTGCTGACCAGCCTGCTTTTTAGCTGCACTGTTAAGTTGCCAAACTATGCTGTGATTCCATATCTAATAATGCTCTCCAAAATCGCCCGGTAGAACATGAGCATGATCTGGCTGCTGACTCCATACAGTCTCAGTCGCCTTAAAAAGTATAGTCTCTGCTGTAATCTATTGCACAGGTGGTCGATGTGTGTTTTCCAGCAGAGAAGATTATCTATATGGACACCTAAGTATTTATAAGACGTTACCTGGATGATTTTCTGATTTTTTTATGACGACTGGCTCATGGTCAATCACTTCTGTGAGGACTGCTGTGTTCCATCAAGCACCAGGGTGAGTTTCAACAATGACAAACCCTGGTTCACAGCCAAACTCAGAAGGTTAAGGCTGGCTAAGGAAGACTCGTTCAGGAGTGGGGACAAAGACAGATTTAAAGAGTCAAAGTACAAATTTAGCAAGGCAGTGAAGGAGGCAACATCGGTACTCTGAGAAGCTCCAACGCCAGTTCTCAGCTAATGACTCTGCGACTGTCTGGAAAGGACTTAGGCAGATCACCAACTTCAAGCCTAAAACCCCCCACTCCTTCAATGACCGACACCTAGCCAACGACCTGAACGAGTTCTACTGTCGATTTGAAAGACAAAAGGACAGTCCTGACACCATCCCCCACGACACCTCCCTACAGCTACAGCCACTGTGCATCACCTCCACCTCCCCCACCTCAGCAGGGACATGGGCCCCCCCACCAATGCCCTCCTTAAAGGTCCCCTCCACCTCCACCCCCCCTCCCACCTCAGTGACGACTCTCTCCATTCACGAGAGGGACATCAACAGACTCTTTAGGAGACAGAATCCCAGGAAAGCTGCTGGACCGGATGCTGTCTCCCCATCCAGCTTGAAGCACTGCGCTGACCAGCTGTCTCCAGTGTTCAGACATTTTTAACACCTCACTGGAGACATGTCACGTGCCAGCCTGCTTCAAGACCTCAACCATAATCCCTGTCCCCAAGAAGCCAAGGACCACAGGACTTAATGACTTCAGACCCGTCGCCCTGACCTCTGTGGTTATGAAGTCCTTTGAGCGCCTTGTGCTTTCACACCTCAAAGCCATCACCGACCCCCTCCTGGACCCCCTGCAGTTTGCCTACAGAGCCAATAGGTCTGTAGATGATGCAGTCAACCTTGCCCTCCACTACATCCTCTGGCACCTGGACTCCGCAGGAACCTACGCCAGGATCCTTTTTGTGGACTTCAGCTCTGCCTTCAACACCATCATCCCGGCTCTGCTTCAGGAGAAACTCTCCCAGCTTGGTGTGCCTGACTCCACCTGCAGGTGGATCACTGACTTCCTGTCTGACAGGAAGCAGCATGTGAAGCTGGGGAAACACGTCTCCGACTCACAGACCATCAGCACCGGATCCCCCCAGGGCTACGTTCTTTCTCCTCTGCTCTTCTCCCTGTACACCAACAGCTGCACCTCCGGTCACCAGTCCGTCAAGCTTCTGAAGTTTGCGGACGACACCTCCCTCATCGGACTCATCTCTGATGGAGACGAGTCCGCCTACAGGTGGGAGGCTGACCACCTGGTGACCTGGTGCAAGCAAAACAACCTAGAGCTCAACGCTCTAAAGACAGTGGAGATGGTTGTAGACTTCAGAAAGAACCCAGCCCCACCTGCCCCCATCACCCTCTGTGGCTCCACAATTGACACTGTGGAGTCTTTCCGCTTCCTGGGAACTATCATCTCCCAGGACCTCAAGTGGGAGCTGAACATCAGCTCCCTCGTCAAGAAAACACAACAGAGGAGGTACTTCCTGCGGCAGCTGAAGAAATTCAACCTGCCAAAGACAATGATGGTGCACTTCTACACAGCCATCATCGAGTCCATCCTCACATCCTCCATCACCATCTGGTACACTGCTGCCACTGCCAAGGACAAGGGCAGACTGCAGCGTGTCATTCGGTCAGCTGAGAAGGTGATTGGCTGCAATCTGCCGCCGCTCCAGGACCTATACGCCACCAGGACTCTGAAGCGTGCTGGAAAGATTGTGGCTGACCCCTCCCACCCGGACACAAGCTCTTTGAGCCACTCCCCTCTGGCAGGAGGATGAGGTCCATCAGGACCAAAACCTCACGACACATAAACAGTTTTTTCCCCTCCGCCACTAGCCTTCTAAACAAGGCTCGGAATCCATCCTGACTCTCTCCACACCCCACTGTAAATACTCTGTACCTACTGTACCTACTCTGTACCTACTCTGCTGTAGCGTTCCTTTTTACTACTGTTTAACTTATTTTACTATTTATTTAAATTTCGTTATTAATACGTACTGTGTGTATATGTTTATACTTATATTGTTTATATCTTTTTATCCTTCTTATATTTGTATGTGTGACATGCTCCAACAACACCATGACAAATTCCTCGTATGTGCAACGTACTTGGCAATAAAGCCCTTTCTGATTCTGATTCTGATTCTGACTTGCCTTGGGTCAAGGATCATCTCCTGTGTTTTTGTGACATTTAAGATAAGATGGTTATTGTCACACCACTTGATAAAGGTGTCTAGACCAGATGAGTATGAAACAGCTGTACCGTGTACCATCCAAAGGAATAAGGAACTACGGAGCTACGGTACCATTATGTACAGGTAAAACATATATTTATGTAACTACATTACAGCAACATTTTAGTTATATTTAGTGATACATAGTACAGTAAGCATAAACTGCACACATTGTCATTGCTGTAGAAGGAACATGCAATATATGTACATTTTATGTCACTCTTCCTTACCAAAACAAATTCAACTGTGTGTTCTGGGATATAGTGTATAATGGAGTTGGAATCAAGTGAACCCTCTCACAACTTTGTATATGTGGATGAGGCTGGCTTCAACCTGACCAAACGCAGAAGGCGGGGTCGGAATATCATCGGTCACAGAGCTACTGTGGATTTGCCAGGCCAACGGGAAGGAAATATCACCATGTGTGCTGCTATTTCGGAGCATGGTGTCCTAACCCATATCCCCCTTATAGGGCCATACAACACCCAGCATCTACTCTCTACAGGGCTCTCATCCCTGATGATGAGAGGGGTCTGTTTAGAGAGGATTTGCCAAAGTATGTGGTCATTTGTGATGTGAGTTTCCATCGATCAAACATCATAAGGCAATGGTTTGTGACCCACCCGAGGATGCTCATAGAATTCCTTCCACCTTATTCACCATTCCTTAACCCAATTGAGGAGTTCATTTCAGCATGGAGGTGGAAGGTGTACGATCGTCAGCCACACACACAGATAACCCTGCTGGCTGCAATGGATGCAGCATGTGAGGACATCACAGTAGACGCCTGCAGAGGATGGATAAGGCATTCCAAAAGATTCTTTCCACGTTGCATTGCAAGGGAAAATGTCTGTGTGATGTGGATGAGAATATGTGGGCCGACAGACAGGAACGTCGGGATGTGTAGAGACAGCACTAGAACAGTGCTGCGGGCAAAGTTGTGCCTTAGGGCTGTTTCCTGTGTTTCTAATTTCGTTTTTTTCCTTTGTGCCCCTTGTGTTTTTCTTACTGTAAATTATTTTGTTTTTTTCTTTCATAAAGTAGCACTAGTAAAAGCTGTGAAAAACAAAATCCTGTCCAGTCTCTTTCAATCAATAACCTACATACAGTAATATGTAAATAGTACTGTTGAAATTGATATATGCCACAGAAGTGCAGCCTTGTGCATTTTCAACACAGTAACTGTCATCCAAACTGTAGCCTACACTGTAACAAGATTCCGTAGTTTTCACAGCAGTATTGCTGTATACTGAACAAATGACTACTGCATATATGTATACAGTATGTTGCTGTAGATTTTCACGCGATCATGGCAAAAATGCTGTAGAATACGAGATTACAGTAAATACAATTATCCTGTGAATAATATTACAGTAATATTGAGCGGGATCTATCGGACTTCCACAGCCAAGCCACGCAGCCGGAAAGTTCTTCAGAGATTGCAGTATGTAAGTAGCCTCTTCCTCACTTTGGTGACAGTTAGTAAGTTATAAGGCATTAATAAGCTAAGAGTATTGGACCATGGATTTTATTAATTTATAACATAATAATATACAACATTAGACTTGATTAATATAGCTAGATTTTTAAAATTACTTTGAATCATGAGTGGGTGGCTGTGTGCTTGTGTAGCCAGCTAGCTAATGTTAGCAAACACATTTGCTCCACTTACTCCTGCTAGCACCCGAGATTTGTTATATTTTGCGTGGGTGTGATGTGTGTTGATCTTTTATTCGTGTAAGTCGAAAATGAGTTTGAATCGCGAGTGGGTGGCTGTGTGGGCTTGTGTAGACAGCTAGCTAACGTTAGCAAACACATTAGCTCCACTTACTCCTGCTAGCGCGAGTGTGTGGCTGTGTGCTTGTGTAGCCAGCTAGCTAGCTAACGTTAGCAAACACATTAGCTCCACTTACTCCTGCTAGCACGAGTGGGTGGCTGTGTGCTTGTGTAGCCAGCTAGCTAGCTAATGGTAGCAAACACATTTGCTCCACTTACTCCTGCTAGCACCCAAGATTTGATATATTTTGTGTGTGTGTGTGTGTGTGTTGATCATGTATTCGTGTAAGTCGAAAATCTATCAGTACTACCCACTAGCTAACTAGCCCCATTCACTCGCTCACTTTGTGTGTCAGTACACAGTATCTGTCTGTTTGAGGTGTGTGCTTTGGAGAGCTAGCTAGTTTCCTAATTTTAACATAATTTAATCGTTTTTGTCCATCTTTCCCCCTTGCTAGGTTCCACTAGAGATAACGACACTACAGGCTGTTTGAAAGACAACACTGACTCAGGTAATTTTCACACAACACAGTTGAAAACTAGTCATGGGGTTTAAGTGCAAGCACTGTTTTGTCTCTACAGACACAATCCCTAGCTGCATAAAACACGTGAAAGTGCATAGAAACCGTGCAAATGTAAATTTTCCTTGTGGTGTTGCAAAATGTCCTTGTAACCTTAAGTCAGTGTGCGCATTACAGAATCACATGTACAAAAAGCAATTCTTGCCTTATAGTTGCATACTTTCTAACAACGTTTTGTGTTTATTATACTGCTGAAGCACAGATTTCCCTGCCTAGCACTCTGAGGCTAATCATGCTTGGAGGCAGCCAAGTCCCTTGAATTTGTCCAACGGTAAGAGCTTTTTGACTATCGTTTTTTATTTATATAGGCCTATTTCTATTTTCACTATGTTCATTACAGTCTTCTTGCTACCACTATCATAGTGCAGACTCAGTACTGGATTAATATATGGGACTACTGTTGTGTGGTGATAAAGTAGCAAAAATACTGATGTATAATATCTTTTTCTTTCTTTTTCTTTTTTTACAGCTTTTTTGTCCGGATAAATCCAGAACAGAGTAAATGTGCTGCTAAATTCCAGACCAGCAAGAGCACGGGAAAGAAGGTTCAACGGAAAAACCAGTCCCTGAATCAACATGTCGCCGCTCTAATCCAGGACTTCATTGAATATGACTGGCAGAATACCTAGAGCATGCTGGGTAAGACCCCTTTATGAAGTGAACTTTGAAGTATTCCCTTTGCCTTAATATCCTCCAACAATGTATTTGTGTACCTTCATTTATTACATTACATTTATCATATTCTTATTAATTCATGTGTTTTTTTAATGTTTCATGCATTCAAATTTTACGTTTCTTTGCATTGGAGAGTAAATTAGTGGACTCTTTCATGAGAAAGTCCTTAGTCTTGCTTATACATTTCTACATCAGCATCTAATTCCTTTTTACCTTTTTTTCCATTGCAGTAAAGAAGACGTCCACTCCACTCAGGCTCCATTTCCATACACACACACATTGATAGATGCTGGGATGGAGTTCTTGTTCTTGTGGTAGGACTTCACTACAACATATGCGCACATTCTCTCTCTCTCTCTCTCTCTCTCTCTCTCTCTCTCTCTCTCTCTCTTTGTCTCTCTCTCCATGTCTCTCTCTCACTCACTCACTCACTCACTCACACACACACATTGACTCTCTTACACACATGTATTTGCCCACATTGATTCTCTATCCCTTCCTCTCTGACTAGCACATCACACATGTACACGCACAGAGACGTGGACACAAACACACACTACTCTGTCACACATGCACGTTCTCTCTCTACCTCCCTCGCACATACTTCTGTCTAACTACAAGATGTATATGATATGTTGGGTTTTACTGTTTGTTTTTACTAATACTAGTAGAGTATGATACATTGATAGACCATGCTTTTCATATCTATGTCTATATGTCATATCCTGTATATCTGAGAATGTGAACGGTTGGATGGACGGTTTGTTTTTATGAATTCTAATAGTTGAATAAAGTTTTTAAACCTCACTTTCTGCTTGGGTCCAAATGAATGCTCTGTTCTTATTTATTGATAATATTACTGTCTGCCATTGGCCAGATTCCGCAGCCAGCTAGGTGTTTAGGTATTTCACAGTATGTCATTATTTTTATTTTATTATACGGCTCTTCACAATGCTATTATAACACTCCATTGACTTGAATGGGATTTCAAGTCCACTGGCACGTCAGGGTCTGGTGGCCCTGACGGGACTTATTCTCCTGATAATGACCGGCGTTCTATACATTATCCCTTATGTATTAAAACAAAATATAACATAAATTAAAATAATAAATCAAATAATATATTACGTTTAAAATATAATACTGTAAATATAATACAGTAATAATACTGTAAATAATTATAATACTGTAATTATTTTACAGTATTGAAATGTATGCAGTAATATCTACTACAGTAGTCTAATATGTACTGTGATTAAAAGTGCAGTACTGTGATTATTGCTGTAAATACAGTTACAGTACATTTCTATGTACTGTGATTAGATGTACAGTAAGCATACTGTAGAATATATTACAGCAACTTACTAGCTAATTGCTGCCAGCTAGTTGCTGTAGATGTCACAGTTTTCTTCTTACAGTGTAAGTTTACATCAGGTAATACTGTCAAAGTACACAGTTACATTGACAACATGCCCAAACATTTTGACGACCTTGTTCATGAACAATGACTCAATGACTTATCATTTTGATGACACTGACATGATCATTGGCATGACTATTTACTTTTGAGAGATGTACTAAGGATTTTCAGTGACTGACTAGCTTTAGAAACATATCTATTGTATATTGCAGTTTGTACAAATTGTTCTGAGAAATGCACTTATCATTTTGCACGTTAGGGATAAGGTGAAAAACGCACCAAAGTGACTGAGAAAAACTGTAATATGCAACATAATTTTATACAATATATGTAGTAGAGGATCCCTGATCCGTCTCTCTTTCAGTTAAGGGGTCCTTGACTCAAAAATCCCAGCAACCTTTTTTAATCTCTAAATGTTCATATTTACTTCAAATACCTTAAACTACAGCCACCGTCAATACATTGCCTTTTTATTTAAAAAGAAAAAATGCTGACTGTCTTTGAAGCATGTGTGGAAACAGAACCGGTTATACTTTCAGTGTATTTAATGTATTTGATTATAAACTAATTTCTGGATGCAAGTCTGAAAAACAATGTATATACATGTACATAACACTTTATGGCTCTGAAATATTAAATGTACACTTGCCTGGCAATATTCAGACATATTCGATTGAAACTCTATTCAAACAAAATTTCAGGTAGCTGGCATTCATGGAGCGAGAGACAGAACGCAGGGATAAAATGTGAAAGGTTTTCACGTATCAACACATTAGAGGTTCGTTATATCTACAGGTGCAGAAGATAATACAGGGAAGGTTATCCACAGAAGATTACTTTAACAATTAATTTCATTAAACACAACAAAATTCCATGACTTCTCCAAAACTTTCAAGGAGGTTTCCAGGTTTTCCAGGACCTTGGTAACCCTGTTGGAACAGTAACTGTATTACACTATAAGCTGATTATGGTCTCTGTCTGTAGTGTGTATTATCACTCCCATTGCATCAAAAAGTGAAGCTTGGTCAGGTGCCTTTGGCGTTTGTTATTTAGGAAAAAAAGTCTCCTTTAGCATCATATTTTGATGCGCTTGGTCGTGACTCTTGGCATCACTTTTTGAGGCTGTGGGTCAGGCGTAGGTTTAACTGACATGCGGCAATAGAACGGGACAGTAAGGTTTAGGAAAAGATGGAGGGTGGGGTTATTAAATGTATGTTTCAGTGACATGCGGGACAAGAACGGCGGTCTCCTGGGTGAAAAGTCCTGTGTTGTTTGACCTATCCACCCCCCCAACCTGCCTCCTTATAAAGATTTTGGGTCTTTTATACTACTCGCTACCGTTGTCTCTCTTAATACTACGTCATCTTACAGCACTGCAGTCGAGCTGCTGCTCTGCCCGGTGCGTTCCATACAGACACTAAAGGGGGATTTCTGAGAGCCACTGACCAAGCGTAGGTGGCGTCTTATTTTACGAGTTGGGAGTGAGAACGGGTTGAGAAAACAGTGTACATCCATCCTCATCTGGATTAAACAAAGAAAAGCAAGCGCAAAGCAAAGTCATACTCACTCTGATCTGGGCAACCCCTTTCAATCAAGAAATAACAGAAATCAACCAGCATTGTAGAACGTTTTATTGGATTCTTTCTGACTTCCACAAATTATGGAAATCAAATTAATAAATACTGTCTCTGGTGGTTATTAGTATTAAGCAGAAACGTGGTTTTATGTATATATATATATATATATAACTCGTTAGGGGATGTGATTCCCAAAGAGAAATTGAGAGTGAGTGACCAACAGCGAATTGGTAGCAGTTATGCTTGTATGAAATGTGAGCCATTATGCCACACTATGCCATTATGTAGACAGCTGTATCGATTAAAACACAATTGAATAATGCGGCTGAAATGTGTAAATGGGGCGTAATTAGATTGAACTGCACTCTTGGTTTAAAATACTTGGTTAAAAAAACTGGTCACTATTTTGCAAAAGGTTAGGAAACTATTTTGTCCAACCACCAACTTTCCGTGAACCATGGTATTCGATGTAAAAGCCCAACGCGTTCTTAGTCCGAACTCGTAAAACGCGGACACTTGGGCAGTGGCTGTCAGCGTCAGATACAACGCAAACATCACCCTTCAACGTGTGTGTAGAACGCACTGAGCAGAGCAGCAGCTACGCAGCGCTTGAAGATGACGTAGTATTAAGAGCGACAACATAGCGAGTAGTAGGAAAGCCCAAAATTCTGTGTGGGGAGGTTGGCTGGGGTGGTGGATGGGTCAAACAACACAGGACTTTCACCCTGGAGACCGAGGTCTGTGTCCCGTGTGTTACTGTTCCTAAACCCATCAGTTGCTTTCTAATTTTCCTAAACCCAACTGTCCCATTCTTGTCCCGCAAGTCACGGAAACGTACCTTTTATAAGCCCACCCACGATCTTTTCCTAAACGTAACTGCATCAAAAGTGACATTTTTAGATAAAGCGCGTTTAGATATGACGCTAGAGGAGTTAGCGTCAATAACAAAGCCAAAGGGCGATGGGAGTGAGAATGTGTTGAAAAGCCAGATACTTGTTATACGCAGTCATCCACCCTGACCCAGTGTTGTAGTGGAGTCCAAGTCGAGTCTCGAGTCCCCAGTGTTCGAGTCCGAGTCCAAGTCTGAGTCACCAAAGAAGAGTCTGAGTCGAGTCACCATTACCTGAATTTGAGTCCGAGTCGAGTCTCGAGTCCTCAGTCCGCGAGTCCAGAGAATAGATTCTCAAGTCAGACTCGAGTCCAGAGAATAGAGACTTGAGTCGGACTCGAGTACTCCATCACTGCCCTGACCTCCTCCTTAAAAGGTTTTGCTACTTCCTATAGATTATTTCACACAACGACAGCAGGTAACTTGTCAAGAAAATGTAAACAGAAGATATTGTAAGTGTTTGAACAAACAGCCAGTGCTGTCATTTTCCTGCTGCAGACTGATAACAGCAAAGCACCCCAACCCATCAGGGTATTCACTAAAAAAACAAAAAGGAGAACTATTTTACAACTTCTGGCTACATATACAGTATGCCAGTGGTTTCCATAGTGGGGTCCAGGGACCCCCAGGGGTCCTTGATGGGGTTCCAGGTGGTCCCGAGCAAAAGTGGAAGAATTTATTTGCACTATAATTCCATTCTTAAGTAACACAATGACAGAATGTATGTTCTTGGTCATGTGTTTCATACACTTTCTGTAATAAAACCTCTAAAAGCAAAACTCCTATCAGATGGGAGACCCTGGTTTAATTGATGTCAGTTTAGGGGTCCTTGAAGTGAAAATGTTTGAGAACCACTGCATTAGGTGATATACAGCCTAAGCCAGAGATCTTCAACAGGGGGTCCAGGACCCCTAGGGGGTCCTTAGAGTTGCTGCAGGGGGGGCCACCAAATTATTGTTTGATAGTGAGCTTTATTTGTAAAGCCAGGTTTAGACCAAAGATTTGCGACGAGATGAAACTGTTTTAGAACGTTGCAGAGAAAAGTTTCAGCGGTCTGAACCGGCCCGTCTCAGCTCAACTCAAACCAGCTGATGGTGGTCATTTATTTCTGTTACAAACTGTTAACAGAGACTCAACATGTGGTGGAGCGAGCTACAGAGTGACTGAAGAGAGAGAGCGCTTAGGGCAACGCCATGAATCAGAGAAATAAAACGTGTTTTCGCCGATTCATCCCTAGAAATGTAAGTGTAGCAACCATCTCACTATCACTAACATTGTCCACATTAATATTCAATCATACATATCAAATTATATATATTAAACTACAAAAAGCCTAAAAGTTAGGATGGAAGTACAAAGAGTCATTGCTATGGAGATGATACACCGTCACATCTCGTCGCATTGCTGTGAACTGGCAGGTTTTACAACGCTGCAGACCGACGCGTAGTTTCAACTCGTCTCGTTGCGAATCTTTGGTCTGAACTGGACTTTAGCACAAACCTTTTTTTAATTCACACAACATTGATGATAGGCTTACATACCTATAGGTAGATAGCATTAACGTAGCCCTCCACAGATACAGTTAAGCTTAAGGATTCACTGTGCCACATTCTAACATTAAAACATGATGTGTAAATATATGAATATTACAAAAACTATTATGTTAATAGCTTAGAAATGTATACACCTTAAAAGTATGTGTAAAGGCTCTAGGCTGCCCTGCCAATATTGTGTGCCCAGTTTAATATGCAACTCTATTTTATTGATATATAAATAGCAAGGGGTCCCTGCTTTGTCTCTTTTTCAACTGGTGGGGTCGTTGTCCTAAAAAACGTTAAAGACCCCTGGCCTAAGCGCTAATTGTAGATTCCATCAGAAGGAGGTCAGACGTACTGAATCGATACAGACAGGGGACATGGTAAATAGTCCAAAGCCTGGGGAATCAAGCATTGTCAGGAAACGTGACATTTGGATGAGGCTCTTGTGGCTTTCCGGGCACATCAAGCTGAAAGGTCAGGCTATGATAGAGAGTCCTTGGACACGCAACTGTAATTGACCTTTTCCTTTGATAGTAGGGCATGGATTGACATATGCTTCCATAGGGGCCCGGATTAATTTACTTCTGTACAAATATAATGACTTAAGTTGCTCAGGGAGTCATTAGGTACAGTAAGTACTCAGCTTGGAGGACGGGACTCAGCAGTGGTGAAATGTGGTGGATTTGCTGCCAACAAAAGATTTGAAAACAAGATATTCATCATGTCATTGGTGGGATGGGTTATTGCTGCGTTCATGTGGTGAAAACGAGTTTATGAGTTGGAAAATGCTCTAATGGCCTGCTGAAGTCCAAACAACAACAACTCAGAAACTCTGGAAAGATTTTGGTGCCTGACTTGCTGACTTGATGCAATATGTGTCATCAACATGGTGGGTAATACTAGATTTTTTATTCAATGGTAGGAAACTTTATTAATATTTATATTTATTTATAACATATTTTATATCAGCATCAACGTCCTTGATAGTATATATATTGAACATATATCACTTATGAAACAATAGCCTAACATGAGGCCATAAAAGTCCACTGTAGCTTTAATGTGAACTTGGCAATAAGCTGCATGTCAAGTCAAGTCATCTTTATTTATATAGCACATGTAAAGAAGAAGTTGATCCAAATTGCTTTACAGTCAAGGCAGATGGTTTAAGATCGGCCTCAATACAGATAAACAACATAGAGATAATAACACAAAATGTAATACAAAACAACTGACATGATAAGCCAAAGTCAAGAAAAGAAAAAGGAAGTTATGAAAGAAGGAATCAAATCAACAATACATTAAAAAGCAGTATAGGGAATTAAAAATAAGTGAAGATGGGATTGGACAGAAGCCAAGCAGCCTCAAACTGAACTAAAATTGAGTGAAGAAATGAAGGTCTTTAAATTTTATTTAAAATTTCCAATTGTGGAACATGACTAAGGGCGCTTTCACACTTACAGTTCGGTGGACTCGGTGCGATTCGGGGGTGAAGTTATAACATTGTTGCATTTTTCATTTGGTTGGGTTTGCTGTTTACTGGACAGAATATCCAAAACTCACCAACAGGTGCCCATATATAGAGGTTTACTCCTCGACACAGCGGCCACAGGTTCAACACCGCCCTGCGGCCCTTTGCTGCATGTCATTCCCCCTCTCTCTCCCCTTTCATGTCTTCAGCTGTCCTATATAAATATAGGCCTAAAAATGCCCAAATAATCAAATGTAGCAACACCAAGGTAATGTTTGAGTGTTTCTAATATTTTAGTAGAAGGCGAACAATGAGCAGCTGATGATGATGTCACACAGACGACCAGCGACGTGTGCTCAGAACAGCTTATGGATCTGAAAGTTATCATCCCTTAAATCATATAAAAGTCTGTTAAGTGTGTGCAAGGTTGAAACTGCAGGCTAGTGAATGCTCCGTTTTTTTGGTTCACCTCCTGTGTTTGGGTCAGATCGCGTTCTCACCTGAAGTGAACAGAACTCTAGTTCACTTGGAAGATAACCGTGACCCCCGTTTTCAAGCAGACCAGAGTTTGGATGAGCCTTCACACCAGCCCAAACCAACTGGACTATCTGACCAAAATCTCCTGGGTTCCTTTTAAACGGACCAAACAAGGTAGAGGTGAAAACAACCTTAATGTAGGACGGGAGGCTGTTCCAGAGCCTGTCTATATCTTACAAGCCAAGCGTCTTATACTTTTAACAAACATTTTTACATATTTGAAATGCATCATATTTCATGGCTCACCTGATTTCTGTTTCCTTTGCTATTCGTTGTCATTAAAATACTGTGAAAAACTATCAACATTAAAGCAGCCATATTCTGCTCATTTTCAGGTTCATAATTGTATTTTAAGGTTGTACCAGAATAGGTTTACATGGTTTAATTTTCAAAAAACACCATATTTTTGTTGTACTGCAGTGCTCTCTCTCACTGCTGCAGATCCTCTTTTCAGCTGGTCTCTGTTTTAGCTACAGAGTGAGACCTCTTTTCTTCTTCTTCTTCTGTACTATCTTTGATTACACTTGCACATGCCCAGTAGCTCAGATGTAGATCATGTCAGCTAGCTAGCTCCATAGAAAGTAAAAGAAAGGCTGTTTCTACAACTTCAGTCAGTTACAAGGCAGGATTAGCTGGGAGACTTCTAAATGAGGGCGCACATGGAAGTAGTTCTTTTGGAGATGATGGTGAACTTGTGTGTGTTGTAGCAGTGCTTTGCTATTGAGAACGAGGTAGCATGCTAGCGTTAGCATTAGCATTAGCATGCTAACTACGAGCTAATGGTTGTGGTTAGCCTGCTCGTGACGTCACAAGCCGTGCCGATTTTGAACAGCTCACCCAGAGACTGAAGGCAGGACACATTCAGAAACCGTATCTCACTCTAAACACCATGGATGGATTTTTTTCAAAGTTTGTATGTGTGTGGAAGCACCAGAGACACAACATAACACCCCAAATCCCAGAAAAAGTGATTTTTTTCATAATATGGGCACTTTAAGTTTGAACTCTCTGAGTAGTAACATTCCACATCTTCTTCCTAGCATCAATGTTTATTGTTGTGGTTACAATTAACATTCCGACATTCTGACTTGAGAGTCAAGAAGAATGACTTCCGATCTCAGAAACTCTGACCATCCAAGGAGCACATGAATGCGCCATATGTTTAGTATTCTGCATCTGATGCCGTGACTGTTGCTGTGGCTTGATTTTGACTCTGACATGTTAACCATTCACATTTTATGATGTAGTCTAAACATGACATGCTGCATGCGTCTCATATGACTGATATGCAAGATGAGCAGATGATTTAATCAGCAGCAATATTTTCAAATTCTAGAAGTTTCTCTTTATACAATAACACTAATTAAACCACAGTGACTTTCGACCTCACACTGTGATTAGCTGACATGTTCTAATGAGTGCCAGTATCTCATGATCTTGCCCTCCTCCGTTATCTCCATACGTATACTTTGCCTTATTTACCTTTCTATACCTGTAAACTAGCAACTTATCAAGGGCCGTCAGCTAGGCCACACACACACACACACACACACACACACACACACACACACACACACACACACACACACACTCACTAACTAGCTTCATGAAATGTCTGTTGTGTGAAAATAAATCAAAGCAACTTGTAACATCTATCAGCTTGAAATGTCTATCCTCAAATTAGCCACAGATGTGGGTTAATTGACAGAGTTTATATCTCTTTCTTAAACAGTCAACCAGCTGTCAGTCATGTTGCTGGCAGACAAATTTTATTTCATTTATTTTATTTAAAAAGGATAACGCACTTTTATCAACCTTTCTGTAAATGGGCCATTGTAAGCCAGCCGGCTAATTTGCAACTGTAGTCCTTTGGCCAGATATTTTGGGACCAGAGCAACAGGAAACAGCAAGACATTAGTACAGGTTCAAATGTACAGATAGAAAGTCAATAAGACACCATAAAGACAGCTAGAGCAACAAATAAGCGTTCTCAAGAAGCCATGCAGAGCGACAGGAAGCAGAAAGACATTATTACAGTTACACATCAACAGTATCCACATTCAGTACATGAAGCCAGGCAAGCAACACAGACCAGAGCCCTCTTCTTGCACCATGCAAAGCAGTAACAAGCAATGACACACAAAAAAATGAAATCAAATACATCATCACTCATGATGAAGATCTTGATACAATTTTAAAAGTCGCAGTGCAAGTTAATAAGATATAAATGAAGCTTAGCGTAAGTTCAGTCAGGAAGACATTCTTATGTTACTCACACATTCTCATTCCCCTCACTCTCCCTCTTCTCCGGCTTCCCGTTCTGATTAGGGGCGTTTACCTTTTTTAGTTAACACAACCAGATTTAGCCGCAACTCCATCAACCAATCACATATTTGCTGTCAATGCCGGTGAACCAAATATAAGACGTCTTTTTCCCTATAAATATACCTGAAAAAGTGAGGTAGTCCTATTATCGGGGTTTAGACTTTGAAACACCAATATACATCCCCAAAAACAGGTTACGCCAAAAAGCAGTAACCTGAATGTGCTCACTCATGACCAGAGCCGTCTATCCAAACTCCCAACAGTGCTAGACGGCTGAAAGATGCAGAGACACGGCTCCATAGTAAGTTGTCAAGCTGTTTGTCTTACCTGTTCCTTCTGTCCCTCCCCTTTCCCTATACACACAGGAGACAGCAGAGTTTTTTCCCGCCCACATCCTGCTTGGCTCTGACCCAGATGGCAACGAGTACTAGCCAATCAGAGGCAGAGCAGGGCAATCGTTTTTTTCTGTTTAGGAAAACGTCAGTGAGTAATGAGAAAGATAATGGTGGTGTTATTCTTTATATATATATATATATATATATATATATATATATATATATGAGGCTAAAGTGTTAAGAGTCTTAAGAAAAATGTTTTAGACCAAGCCTCATCCTCACCTGTTTAAATGGTTTTGACTGGAATTGTTTTCCAGTTTAGTTTATTTAAGTCTTTTCTAACTCACTCATTTGTTTATCAGAGCAGGAGCCACTTTATTGCTGCACACTAAGATTATCAATAATTTCTCCTGTTTCTGGGTTTTGCAAAACTGTGCAAAGTTTACCAATCTGTCCACATGGATGTAAATTGACAATCTGTACCCACAGTTTAAAATCCGTCCCCACGGATTGTAAAACCGTGCAAACAGTTTATTTATTTTTCTCTTCCCGGAACCTAGGGGGGCTCCGTAGAAAAAAGTCGCTTGTTTTGGGCTTGTTTTCACAGGCCTGGTTGCTTATTTGTCTTGAAATATCTGGCAACACTGGTTGCTTCGTCATTCTGCTGAGCGAAGCAGTGAACGCAAGCACTCGTCTCCTGTCTGATATTTTGTCTGATATTTTGCCTGTTTTACAGGTTTGTGACGCTTTAAAACTTGGATACTTATACATATCTTGTTAAACAGTTACATTTGTAATGTTAGATCAGTTTGGTGGAGGGAAGATAGTACATTTATATGGTTTGTGTACAAGTAGAGAAAAAGTATTGTTGTCGCGGCTGTCTCAAGATGGCGCCGGCAGTGAACTTTTCGTTGAGATCAAAAGAGTGAAGTAAGATTTAAATATTTCTTAGTTTCTGGCTTAGTTTGTCCTGTTTTACAGGAATTCTTACTGTATCTGTTTACGGGTTCTCAATCTGAGACCTGTAACACAAGCCCAAAAAGACAAGTCTTAAAAACACCAGAAGTTAATTAAAACAAACGTACCTTGGTCCCCAAAACCGGCAGCTTCTGTGGGGAGCCTATGTTCCCCGGGTCCTATGTTCCCTGGGTCTGTTACTTTTTCCACCATTACTGCCAAATTCCATGGCTAATTCTAACCCTAACCCTAACCCTACCGTAAAGATTGATAGATTGCGGGGAACATAGGACCCTTTTCCAGAAAGAGGGTCCTATGCTCCCCTGGCTATGTATTGCTACAGGGGAACATAGGACCCTTTTTGGGATAAACGGGGAACATAGGACCTTTTTTCTAAAAAAAGGGTCCTATGTTCCCCGCTCAGGGAACATAGGGATGACCCCTTTCCGTGAGATTGACCAGAGGGTGTGTGAATATGTGATTGAAAAACAAAATGAGGGACTAATTTCAAATAAATATTTATTTTTTCTTTATTAAAACAACATTTGGTCCTCATAAAGTAATTTTACAAAAGGGGGGGGTACTTCCTCTCTTTATTCAGCATCATCACCATCAGTGTCTAGACTTCATCAGGGGTATCCTACATACTCACGGCTTCTCGGCCCCCTTTAAAATATGATGACATCACAATGGGGTCTAATCGCCGAATGGGGGCCAGGGCATGGAGGGATTTGTAGGTGAGAAGAAGGATTGTACATGTGATGTGGGACTTAACAGAGAGCCAGTGAAGGTGGATGAGGTGATGTGCTGCCAGGTCTTGGTGTGGGTGAGGACCCTGGTGGCAGAGTCTTGGACATATCGGAGCTTGTCTAGGGTTTATATATATATATGTCTATATGTCTATATGTGTCTTATATGTTTATGTTTCTTAAAGATGAGTCTTGAAAAGGCCGGGGGGGGGGGGGGTCTCTGCATCCTCTTCATTCAGCACCATCACCACCAGTGTCTAGACTCCATCAGGGGTATCTTACATACTCACGGCTTCTCGGCCCCTTTTAAAATATGACATCACAATGGGAAATTGGGGGGTATAATCGCCACAGACTTTTCTCCCCCCACCCCCTCCACCAATCCTTTCAGTAACAGGTCAACGTTACAAAGTCCCTTTGGCACGTTAACACATAAACACTGAGCATATCCCACTCCATTCAGTTTGTATTGTCAATGTTTTTGCACTGTTTCAATATAATAAAGCTTTATTGCAGACACAGGTCCATATAACATATAATACAGTATACATAATATAAAAATGAGATACAAAAATACATTAAAAAGTGCATATTAACCTATAGGATACACAATAGTACATAAAAATTGCATATTAGCCTATATGATATACAGGCTATTGCACCAATGTCGTCTTAACCTAGAAGTGTATCTATAGCAGCTTTTCAGAGGGCTGACTAGAGCTTCAGTTATGTGGTTCTCTGACTTGTCCAGGAGACACATAAAACTACGACACATAATACTCTTTTTCTTATAGTTAGACCACAATTGAGCAGTATATAGCGGTGTGATGTAGGTTCTAAACAGAGAGCACTTCACAGAGTCAGAGCACATAGAGAACCTCCTTATAAGCATGTTAGCTTGAGAGTAAATTTGACAGCGCTGTCGGTAGAGGTCTTTATCATCTGTCCAGTCATCAGATATGACATGTCCTAAATATTTAATTTCCTCACACACAGCAAGAGGACTATCTGACAAATAAAAGGTCGGATTTCCTGTCCTCGTCGCTTCTAACTATCATTATGTGACTTTTCTTAGCATTATACTTTATGTCATAATCAAGGCCATACTGAGAGCACACCTTCAGCATCTGCTGCAGCCCAGCACTATATGGACAGAGCAGGACCAGGTCGTCTGCATACATAAGATGATTAACAGTAGTGTTGCCCACAAGACAGACAGTTTTTAACCTATTTAACTGATTTGATAATTCATCCATATAAACATTAAATAAAATAGGAGACAGAATTCCTCCTTGCTGCACTCCGTTACTAACACAGAATGGAGCAGATACAACATTATCCCATTTAACCTGAAACGTTTGGTGGGCATACCAAAACGTTAAAATTCTCACTAAAAATTTAGGGGCACCTCTATCTAACAATTTTACAAACAATCGTTCATGATTAATTCTATCAAATGCCTTTGATATGTATCTTATATGTATTTTATGTCATTTAAATCAGAAGAGATTTCATTCTAAATAAGTTTATTCATCACATAATGCACAAGATTGAAATGTACAGTGGCCAGGATAGCTCAGTCAGTAGAGGGGGCGCATATATACAGAGGTTCATGCCTCAACGCAGAAGGTCCGGGATTCGAGTCCGACCTGGGACGATTTCCTGCATGTCTTCCCCCTCTCTCCCCCCCTTTCATTTCTTTCCTACCATTAAAGGCAGAAATACCCAACAAATAACCTTTAAAAAAAAAAAGATTGAAATGTGTGAGTCTTTGGTAATTAGACTCCAGCCATATGTAAATAATATTATAAGGGGTAGAGAAGCCATGAGTAGGCAAATCCCCCCCGATGGAGTCTAGACACTGGTGGTGGTGAAGGAGCCTGAAGAACTGGATGGATGTACGGGAGCGGGGCTTCTGGAGGAGGACCCAGGGTGCTGAGAATGATGACGACTGGAGGTGAACGGGGTGGAGGAGGGTTGCTCGATTTGCCTGTAATGACAACTGATAGCAGCAGAGAGAAGAACACATTTTAAAAGCAGGGATGCAATGATGTGATTGGCTCATGGAATTAATGGCAAATTCTGATTGGTTTACCTGAAGAGTCAACGCCCCGAATCAGCTGATCAGTTTAGGAAAGAGAGGAGAAAGCTTTAGAAGTCTTCCTGAAAGAATTCATGCTGAGCTTCATTTGAGCCTGCCCTGTCAGAGACAAATTTCTATCACTCGTGACAGACAATAAAGTTTGTCTAACCATTTATCATTTTATTGTACATGTCAGTAAAGAATGATTCACTTAAAATGAGTCTTTCCTGGTTGAAATACTAATCAGATCATGTCTGACGCTGTAATGGAGGCAGACAGATCAGGACTGTAAGTGGACACAGATCAGTAACACCTCTTATGAGATGTATGAGATGACTGGAAGAGCAGGAGGTGACGGAGCAATATTTTCCAGTGCTTATGGACTATCTCCTTAGGATTTTATTTCTTCATTGCATTCACCGAGCTTTACTGTGTCACATGTTTTATTATGACTGGGTGTGTTAATGATTCTAGTGTATTTTTTTCTCCATGCATATAAAAGCTCCAAGGCACTGAACTACTTTCACGCTGCATTTATCAATATTTTTATATTAACAATGAAGCAAATGCCTATGTATAATGTGAAAGGGGTCATTTATAGTGATGAACCCACAACTTTATTTGTGTCCCTGAAAGGTGATTAGGTGTGCAGCAAGTATAAACACATACAAGACACATAAATACATACAAGTTCTACACACAGTCCAACTGGAACACAACCATAACAGTACGAGGACAAATAAATACCAGTACAAGGTGCAGGGACAGCAGCATCAAAGTAACCTACATAGGGTAGGAAAAAGTTCATATCAGCCTACAAAGTTGACACAATATAATCAACAACAACCATCGTCAGCAACATCAGCATCCATTACATTACATCACCAACCCCTTTTATCAACCTTTCTGACATCCTCAACACATAGTCAACATACTACAATATATAACCAACCAAGGAATAAAGAAAGAAAAGAAGAAAAAAAGGAAGAAATTAGGTAGCCAAGAGTTCAAAGAAGACTCCTCACCTGACCCCTATTCAAGAAGGAAATGGCTGCAGGTATAAATGAGTACTTGTACCTGTTACTCCCAGAGACTGCCCTTACCTCTGCAAAAGCGTTTTACCTCCCATTACGTAATTGTTTTTGTTCACTCTCACTTATCAACCTCGTTTCCAGGTACAGGCAACTGCTCCCTGCAAAAACCTCTGATAAACTTTTTTACCTGCTCAGCACCAAATGGCAGACAGACAATGTTAGAGACTAGCTGGTGAACATAATGAAGCATTTAGCAGCTAAAGAACCAGATATTCCCATCAGGAAATGGTGAAAAACAAAAAAAAACTTGGTAAGGGGAGTGAATATTGGACTTACATTTACCAGGTGGACAGAAACCTGACTCAAAAGCAATGCTAATGTGGCTCGGTATCTACTAGATGTGTTAATAGGCAACTGTTTGCAAACATAATAACATCACCATAACAACTTGGTAAGGTAATAATAAATCCGTGTTTTGTTAGTCTATATCCATGACGTTCCACTTCTGGGATTGCTCCAGTGCCGCCGGAAATTCCGCTGGATGCATGTCTTTTCAGCCGATGTCCGTCCCCTTCCTCTGTCTCTGTGTTGGTGTTCTAACCTCTGGTGGATTTCTGAGGACTATGGTTAACTGCTCCTCAGATCTCTGCAGGGTAAATCCAGACAGCTAGCTAGACTATCTGTCCAATCTCAGTTTTCTGTTGCACGACTAAAACTACTTTTGAACGTACACATGTTCCACCAAAACAAGTTCCTTCCTGAGACTATTTTGTAGAGGCATTGCTCCGTCTGGCGCTTAGCGCTGCCCAAGATGATTGTGATTGGTTTAAAGAAATGCCAATAAACCAGAGCAGGTTTTTCTCCCATCCCAGAATGCTGTGAGGACTAGCCAGACCTTCCTTTGCAGCGCTGTGGAGGAAGGTCTGGACATACAAGACTAGTGTTTTGTTAACAGCTTGTTCTGCTGCCTCCAGGTGGCCAAATAAATCACTTAAATCAATTCATTTTTAAAAACGTATTTCAACTACATAATAAATGTATATGTTCTCTAGAGAGGAGAACCTACTGTTTCATTAAGGGAAGTGTTATTGGGCCGTCACTCTTCTCCTTCAAATCACTTTATACCTTTCCCCACTCACACTTTCTGAATGAGTCCCAGGACCCAGGATGAGTAAAAGTCATGGGGGTCACCTAAGATATAAGAATGAATTAATCTTTCTTTTTTTTGGAAAGTCAGAGATTTTTTTAATATCTTTCAATTAAATCAAGAATACACTCCCTCAATGATACTGGTACGCCGGATACAATATACATTCTCTATGTTCCCACAACTTTTGTGCAATTAAAGTTCTTATTATATTGCACAAAATATGCTTTTACATGTACTGTGCATTTCTGAAGTTTGGAAACTTGAACAGAAAATGTATATTTATGTCCACTAACAGCAGTTCCAATTCTATCTATACATCTACATAAATCAGTAGAATACAAGGTACAAATACAACGGTAATTGTGATTTTTAAAGTGGACACATTTGCTCTCAGCGTTTGACCAGAAGAAATATGATTTACTGGAATTTCATTTCACACTGCATGCTTTCTGAGACCAATACCGCACTGCGGAATACAAATGTTGTTTCTTTTCCAATTGATTGAGGAAGACTCAAGTTAGTTAATAATTCAACATACTGAACAGCTTTTCATAGAACTGTCTGCAGCACCAACATAGACAAAAAAGTTAATGAGGTTCAGCCGCTACAACTGTAGTGGCCAATATGTTTTTTTAAACTGAGCTCAAAATATTTCAATGAGGATTTACTGGCACGTATTACATGTGCAGTGGTCTTAAATATTCATGCAACAGTTATATTGAGATTTATTGCTGATTTGGGTGTGGCTGTAATGGTCACTTTGTGCATTTTAAATCAAACTCAACAGTGAATGTAAAAAAAGAAAATGAAAGTGTTAGAATAATTTTAAATTATTATTAATAAAACTGTTTGCATAAGAATACCATATTATACTGATTACTCTAAACAAGATACCATGGAGCCATCGTCTGTCCTTGTGAAAGGAACAGGATGTTTCTGAGGGCAGAGCAGGCAGAGGAGATTCCCAGCCTGAAGATAACAACTGACGACATTGACTCTTTATTATGACTGTAGACTTTGAATCACATTCCACGTTGTATTACAAAAGCTGTTGTAAGAGAGCGTTTCGTTGGACATTATCTGTACTCTGTGGAGTGCTGAGAATGGCTCCTTGTTGTGTTCGCAAGTAAAAATGAACAATGATATAACTTCAGTGGTTCTGTCTATCCTTTAATAATGTAATTATTGTATTCTAAGAAAGTAAATGCATCTCTCATCTATGAACATCCAGCCTAGCGTATAGACCATAGACTAAAAATAGTGGACGTAGCATCCGTGATGTCACCCATTGGTTTTTGGACTGCCTTTTTGAAGCCCTGAGTTTGGCGACAAGGTTGTCGCCATCTTGTTTTTTTGCAAACGGATGGAACAATTTTTTACGAGAGGGTCGAGCTCGGGGAGTATGACGCGACAAAGCCAGTGTTGTTTTTGGTTGCAATGGTGCTGCACTAAGCTGAACGCTAAAGTAGGAAAGTTGCCAATTTTCAACCCTTCTGAAACAAGTCATCCAGTGGAGATTTGGTAAGCGCAGATCTCTGGGTACGGCCGCCATTCATCTGCATGTAAGGCAGAACAGGTAATCGGCACACAGCTTGGTTGGAAGAATGCTGAACAAGACATTTTTACCGACCAAATGTTCAACTTTAATGTAGTGAAAGTGGGTCAAAGTTTAATACGAAAACACGGACAACACACAAAAACCACTTCACAGCAATTTTAATGTACACAGTGCTATGTCAGCCCAGTCTCATGGCAGTTTGTGACATGGTGACGTTATTGAATCTATTGATTCGTGTACTGAACACGATTATTTTCGTGTGGTGAGCACAATTTTTAAAGTAATGTATTTCAATGGGAAGCATATTTCGTGATCACAGAACGATTACGGTAGCGAGTAGTATTGATGAGGTGAAAATCAGTGCTGGGAGGTTGGTTGGGGTGGTGGATGGGTCAAACAACACAGGACTTTCACCCTGGAGACCGGGGATTGCGTCCCGTGTGTTGCAGTTCCTTTCCGCGTTATTCTCTTCTTAACCACAACCGTCCCTTTATTGTCGGCGTGTCCTGCGTGTGACGGTTCCTTTCCCCATTTTTCTTTTCCTAACCACAACCGTCCCGTTGTTGTCGCCGGCGTGTGGCGTTTAATTTCCCCATTGTGGCGTTTGATTTCCCCGTTGTTGCGACCACAGAGACCGCAGATCGTGTCCCTGCACCCGGGGATCGCGTCCTGCGTGTGGCGGTCCGTCCCAACCGGGGAAGTCGCCCCCTGCTCGAATAGAGATAGAATGCAGGTTTAAGGCACTTCCACATTGGCTTCACTTTTCAGACCCTGAAGCTTCATCCATTCATTTTACAGTCTATGGTGCTATTGTTCATCTTGTGTATCTTATCCAAGATCACTTAAATCTATCACATTGTGTCTCTTCCTTGTTCACTTATCACTCCATCAGTCTATGACTAATTGCTTGTTCTTTGAATTATCACATCTGGCAGCCTAATTACTTGTATTGCTTTTGTGAGTTATTTTTCTTCGAGAGGAGCACAGGTGATAAATCTAACCCTGAACGGTGTTTTTTCAAATGTGACTAATTGTAGCAGCCTTGAGGCATCGTTGCCGTGAAATGTCCTTGGACACCTCTACCCGCTCTATGGATGCAAAACCCAGAAACCTATAATACTGAAGATGTTTATCCCAATATCTCCCCTAGCAACCAAACCTACTCGGTGCATCGCCACCTCGCCAACCAACTGCCCTCCGTCCGTCGCCCCCCGCCCACACCCGACACGCACAAAAACAAAGCAAAAACTCACACGGACGCAGCCGCCCCCCCACCCCAAGAAAAAAAAAAATCACACGGGGGGGAGGGAGAGTCCATATGGAGGGAGAACAGACACGGAAAGGAGATGGGGAGAGGGGGAGGGGAAGGAGGAAGGAGGGGGGGAAGAGGGGGGAAGAGGAAAGAAGGAAGAGGAGAGAGAATGGGAGTGAGGAATTAGGTAGATTTGAATCTATAAATCGGGTTCATTTTGGAAGTATGAGGGGGTTATGGTGAGAGGATACTGGATGATTGATGTTCTAGTTTTTTTTGTGTTTGGTTTTTTTAGGGTGAAAGTTATGACTGTACTCCAGGGTGTTAGTAACTGGGAACTCACAAAGTTTAGGGAGTATGTGTTAAGTCTAGGTGGTGGTGCATGGTGGCTGGTTACTTGCGTCATGATGCTGAGAATGAGAGTATATCTCTCGAAGGCGTTCACAAGTGGATTCTCACCCCATATTGACCTGGAATTAATTTTGTTGGCAAGTTGCTCAGCTCATCTGATCCCCCCAAGAGCTTTCGGTCCATCTAATTAAGATGATGAGCCAAACTATGTTGGCTTACATACAACTGTTATTTATATAACTATCTGTGCCATGAAAGAGGCAAGTTAATTACGTGTGTTTGAAATCGAATAATAAAAAGGTACTGAACATTGGTCACAGAAAAATAAAAAACTTGTTTTTTTAATCAAATGAAGTGCACACATAGCATGATGCCTCCAGCTTCTGATCAGGTACTGACACCAGATTCAAGCTTCAAGGTTCATTTATTGTCATTGTAGAACACAGGGTTGCACAAAGAAATGCAGTTGTAGTCCCTTTATGCTATAAAATTTAAAAAAAACAAATTGTAGTGCATTTTTTCAATTTGCATCAGAAGGAATGTAAACAGCATGTTTTTAACCCAACTCGTCACATGCTGAACCCAGAATTGGATGCGTCGATGGCGGACGACGGTGGGGTCTCAGAAGCGGAGCATTTTGCCTGCCCGACTTGCAGATTTCGTTGTTTTGGTCATTTTTCTGGACATTTGTGCTTATACCATAAATGTAAGTAGTCTACATAGTTACATTTTTTTTTTTTTTCCATTTAGTCTAGTTGTGAATGACACTGATCAAAGATTTGTGATTGCTGTGTTTTAGTTGTTAAAATATTGTAGGGATGTGATTTACAAGCGGGGCTCTGCAAAGTCACGTATCGCAATAGACAAAACAGATTTTTTCAGCAGAAAACTGCTCTTAAAATGTAACTGTCATTCTTTTTTTTTAGTGGAGCCTTTTATATTCAATATAATGTTCAATTTGTCCATAAAAGAATGTTGGAAATGATGCAAGAGTCTTTGCTAGTTTAAGACCGACGAAGTTGCCGTTTGTCGTTTAAATAGCAAATGCACCTGTGCCCATCTGTGTCCCATGGGCGTGCTGGTCTTACAGGGAGGTGTGTTCAGGTGCATTCTGGGAGTATTGCTATCTTGAGGCAGCGGGAAGTGATCGCGCCATTGACCAACAAAAACCTGGTCTAAAGTCAATAATGCAGCATTTCATTGTTATTTTAACAGCACATTAGTAAAACGCTCCTAGATTCGTGAACAGCGCGAGCCTAGACGCACACACAGGGAGGCGCAGCAGCACACAAACATGCAAAAGATTAAAAATAAAAACATTACAATGTGAAATAGTATTATGATATGATCTGCTTGCGCGCTTTCACTTCACGCACGAGCAGATCAGTTTCTTCTCCTGAAAATCTCTCCTTCCTGCTGTTGGAACCAAACGGTATGGTTAGACACTATCTTGTGGACAGAGGCCTCAGATTAAATTGACCTCTGAGCAGCCTGAGCCTGAACGCCCTCTGGAACAAAGGAGACCATGCGGTCAATGTTACACTTTTAAGAATAAGGCGACACTCACTCTTGGAATAACACATTTATTTCCTGTAGGAAATATGAAAACACAATTCAATCAGGAGCTGTAGCATGTACACTTAAACTCACGTACTGACTTCTACGCTACTGGTTCATACCATATACTTTCATAACTCTTACACAATTACTATCAATAACAATACACTTCATAATACACATAACTCATACACTAAACAAACACGCTACTCTTGGTACCATACTCACTATTGCTTCCACTGTTACTTGTCAATGCCCATTTTAAGTACCCAAATACATGTTTACTTACTCTTACAGGGACTACAGGTAAGTATCTAGCAAGTAACCGTAGCTACAAAAATACTGTCTATTTCTAGTGTCAAATTACTCTTTTTAACATATATACACAGGTAAGTAATGCTTAAATTGAAATGACATAAAATATGAAAATAACAGTTCAGTAATACCACATTACTCCAGGCTGAATGATCTATGAACTTGTCTTATTACTCTCTTTGTGTCTCATTGCTTTTTATCTAACATAACTAGTATTTGACCCACAGCCAGTTACTGTATTATTTTCACATGGATTACAATTAAAGTTTTAAACACTGACTACCACACACTCCACTTATCAAAACATCACGGAATGCTCCTTTAACCTTCATGACGCGCAGGCAATTAGCATTAGCTTGGCCTGCTAAACAATACACACAGTTAAACAGTTTCCTACAACATTCACTCGGTTCATCCCGTTTCACACCGTTTGTTCTCACTACTGTCTTAACCACATTTGTCTCTAAACGTGTTTCACTCCTTACAGCTCACACAGAAAGGTAGTAGCTTGTGTTTAGCGACCAAAGTCATTACTATCGGCGTCCGCCATCTTAGACACACGAGGCGGCAAACATAAACACTCATAACACGGCCAAATTCAATGTCTCTTAATGTCACAGTTGTTAACTAAAGCTCTAATAAAATAAACTACTGATGTCTATTACCCGGGTTCTGATTACAGTCAGCTTACCTGTAGGAAATATGAAAACACAGTTCAGATCAGGAGCTGTAGCATGTACACTTAAACTCGTTCATCACGTACTGACTTCTACTTCTGCACTACTGGCGTCAGCTACTGATACCCAGTCAAGTGTAACACTTAGAGCGCCCTCTGCTGATGAAGCTGAGTTAAGCCAGAATAATATCACCCATTCAAAACGCATTAATTCCAGAATCCCTTGTGGTATATTATACACAATAGAGACAGTAGTTAACTTGTGTTTTTAGACTTTAGCTTCACTCAGTTCAAAATTTAAAGGGGGGACACATAGTTAACACACAGTGCCACACTAACATGTGTTGTTCTGAAACAAAGGGATCAGGCCTGTTGTAACTGTTGCAGCCTAAATTTCACACCTATGACATGGGGATGTCTCAGAATGGCCGGAAGTCTAATTAACTCTGAATGCCTCAGGGGACGCATCCATTGCTGCGAGACGATCAACTTTCTTTCTTCCATTGCAACACCCGTTGCTGCAGGGAGAGCCAAGCACTTGTGCTTTAAATAGCTTAATTTTCTGGAGAAATGGATTTATTTTGGTGTTCTGGCCAACATCTTGGATCCTGTGAAACACGCACCCCGTGTTTTCAAATCTGCAGAAAAGAAAATAACGTTTCTCTGGAAGGAAATCGGACAATACGGACCACTTTTTTTCTTCAAAGTCGACTGAACTGTTTCCCTCCCCTGCCCCAGAAAGGAACTGTTCATTAGTCACTGACGAGTGATTAACCGTTCATCGCGTCAAGAATCCGCGGGACGAACTAACGGACTGCACACTAAGTAAGAAGGCTTAGGGACCATTCGGTATTTATGGAATGTACCACCGGAGGAAAATAAGGGAGGTCATGTCTTTTTATTCTTTGTTGAGGGGAGGGTCACCCATCATTTTTCAGTCTAGGGGGGAGGGTCACCCAACTTTTGTATCCATGAAAACAGCAAAATTTCAATGTGGCTTGTTTGGTGCATACTTTTCCATGTAGATCTCAGTCTCCCATCGCTAGCAGATGGGTCTGAGGTCAAAACACAATATGTAGCAGCTGTGAATCAAATAAACGTATTATAAATAACGTTATGTCATTTTTTACTCTTACACTGAATGTTTGCTGCTTCAATCCAGATGAGTATTGAAAAGTATTTTAGATGACTGAAAAAGGCCCGTGTTGAGGATGAGGAGCAGCCTGAACCGGAGGTATCAGTCTCAAACAGAGCTCAACAGTCCGACCAGTGGAATTAGTTATGTTATTAATTTGTTTACAATATTTTCAGGCTTCAACCAGTGCAGCTCAAGCAGAAAGACACACTGGGAGAGAAAGAGATAGATTCGTTAGGCATTGAACAAAGAGTAGGAGAGGAGGACCACATCCAACAGTGTGTCCTCATTTTTTGATACTTGAATGTTGCGAAAATATTTCGTAAAAACGGCCCATTTTGGGGCTCTAACTAGTTGATTTCTCGCTTCTCGATTTTCCCGGTGTGTGACGTGTCCTTTACCCATTCTTCTTTTCCTAAACCCAACCTCCGTATACATGCTTCCCATTCCGTGTTGAGCACCACGAAAAAAACGAGATGAACGTGTCCGTGTACACGAATCAATAGATTAAAAATAACGTGACCATTTCACAAACTGCCATGAGACCATGTTTGCCATTTTGAACAGCTGGCTCACACAAGCAGCCATTTTTAATGTTTTTGTATTGAACTACAAAGGATCTCACATTCGGCGGTGCTTCATACGCTGTCTTGATCACGTGGCTTAGCGACCCACATGGTCTCATCACCTCCCTCCTCCACCTCACACACACACACACACACACACACACACACACACACACACACACACACACGTCTGCTACATGTCTGTTTGTTTTGCTTTTGTTGTAGTTTGTAACAAGTATATAGTTTTATTGATTGAAGAACTATTGATTGACAATTGATAATTTGGAAGTTAAATAAATTCTACTATATTTTAAATAGCAGTTGTTGTGATTATTTGTGTATCTATTGTAATAACTGTTGGCTGAACAGGTCTGTGCTTGGATTCACCCTTCCTTTGTTCCTTTCAAAGATACCAGATAAATTAATCAAATTAATTAAGATCTGTATTTTAAAGAGAATACCACCTAGGAGACTATTTCACAGCTCAGTTATTGGTCCCTGGTTCCAGGGTGGTGCCCCATTTTGATTGTTTGTCAATTTGGTAAAGTTATTAATACACATATTCATAACTTTATTAATATTGATAAACATCTTTGATAATATGCCAATAATTGAATCTGTACCCCTACCTATTCCCAACACTGCTTAGCAAATCCTCCATCATAATAGCAATGCTCCAAGGTCCAAACACGCCTGGCTTTTAAAGGGAATAGGAGATGATCTCTGATTGGTTGATTGCATGTTACGGCCAAAACACACCTCTGATTAATGAAGACACTAAGTACAACCCTTTAGAACCATGCGCGCACACCGACCCTTTTTTCTGCCATCAAACTAGCAAAAGTAGATTCATACACACCCTAAACATACCTGTGCCAGGCGCCCATACACTGGTGCCGAGGCTGCTGTACAAGGTGCCACCTGCTCATCAGATAAACACTCACACACATTTACACTCTGATGGAGCAGCATTGGGAGCAATTCGGGGTTCAGTGTCTTGCCCAAAGGATACTTGGACATGGGACTGCAAGGCAAGCGATTGAACCACCAACCTTCCAATTGGTAGGCAACCGCTCTTACCACCTGAGCCACAGCCGCCCAATAGTGTGTCATACAAATTAAGATTATTATCGAATGGAATATTGTGAGAACTACCAACTGCAGTCCATGGTCAGTGGGCAAACTGAAGACATATCGACTCTGGTGTTCCCAACTCAACCCAGCATTTCAGTATTATCGTTCTATAACGGCTGTGGTACCCTTAGCACTCGTGCTAGTGGCTTTAACACCACCTGATGCATTGATTAGGTGAAAATGAATTATTAATTTAAAGACAAAGTGCAACATGAATAGGAATAATCCAATTATTCCATCTGATCTTCTAAAAAAAAGCCAGGAGACTATACTCACTGAGGCTGTGACTTTTTTCTCCTTTGAATCTTTTAAAAGTGACGTTTTTAATTGCACAAGCATTGGAATCGTCACCATTTTTGTGCCTCTTCATTTACAATTCTCTTTCCTCCTTAAGAGATGGTGTAGGCAAACTGCTTTATTTCAGGGCCTCTGAATCATTGATGTGTAATGCTGTTGTGAAGTTGAAAGCACCTTGTAGTGGCTGCTTGAGCGAGCATTGGGAGATACGGCGCAACTTTTTAAAGCTTCTTCCTCCTGTCTCAAGAACAGAGAGAAAGAGGGGAGAGAAAGGGGCAGACAAAAGAGAAAGGCACCAAAATAAAAACAAAAAGAAATTCCCCTCATGGCCAGCATTGCCACTGACATGGCTGGCAGTATCCTTCTGCAGGTTGGACAGCAGTTTATGACTGAGAGAGCAGAAAAACAAACACTAGAACATGGGTGGTAACAGGGTCAGTGGAGATCCAGGACTTAGCCCTGCAATCGTTGAGTGAGTTCAGGGATGTGCGTCAGTCAATAAAAATTGCAATATAAATAAGTATTGTATGAATAAATTGTTATTGTTGTTATTTCAAACACTTAACTGTTAAAAATGGAATAAATCCAACACTGGTCTGCCATGAAGTCTACTTTTATGATGCCTTTTAAGTTCAGTTTTGCTTGACACTGTCATTTTCATTTCATTTCATTTCATGTATTATACAGGAAAGTTAAAAGTAACATTAAGTTACAGTATAAACGGGCCTGACTCAGTTTAAAAACTGGTTTCCAGCAGGTTCCTGTTCTGCAGAAACATACAACACTGAGCACAACTTATAGTACAGAAGGACAGAAATATTGGTACAGGACATTAGCATGGGCTAGACAGATACAGACAACTAAAAACAACAATACAGACTTGGACAATACATGAACAATCAATGTGTGCAAGTGTAACTGTTGAGAAGGAACAGTTTGTATGCCTTTTTGAAATGTGTGATGGATGGTAGTGTTCTGATGTGGTGGGGAATGTTATTCCAAATTTTGGTGTATCTATAAAAAATGATTTTTGACCATAGTTGTTTTTGTATGAGGGAACTGGAATGAATGCCTGTGAGACTGACCTAGTGAGGTGTACTGGTCTCATATTGTGTGTTGGGAGAAGTGCAGCAAGTGCTGGTAAGGTGCCATTTTGAATCTGAAAGTAAAATGCAATAGCGTGGCTGTTTGTGTAGTTCTGGTAAATCAGAGCGTTTGAGCGTGCGAGTGCAATGCAATGGTGAGACCACTTTGGAAGATTACTGTGGATCTTGAGAGCTCTATTGTATAGTCGTGCTATTGGTTCAGTAATTTCCTTAGTGGTAAGAGACCAGATAGGAAGACAGTAGGACATTGTAGAAAACACAATTGCATGTATTTAGGTTTCAGAAACAGAGAAGGAAAGATATGATCTGATCTTGTTATACACATAAAGTTTCTGATTCAACATTTTTGTTAAGCTACAAACGTGTTCCCGATATGTAAGGTGTGAGTCAAGTAGCACACCAAGATATTTGTAACTCTTTGTGACGACAAGATCTTGGTTTGCAGAGGTAATAGAATCAGCAAAAGGAAGACTTTTTCTGGGTGAGTGGAAATACATACATTCAGTCATAGAGGTGTTTATTATTTAGATAGTAGTTGTTATGGAAATATGGTTCGGGAGAGCATTTATTAAACTCAATCGAGGAGGCAAACAGAGAAAAACAGTACAGTTTAACCAAGATGTGCTATCGTGTAGTGCCGTCCCAACTCTGACCCTGATTCTCCACCAGGCGCGTCGCCATACCACACCGGGAGTGTAGAAGCAGAGCGTCTTGCTGCCCGACTCGCAGATTTTATTGTCTCTTTATAGAACAATCACATGTTTATTAACCTAGTATCTACCTTGCAATCCTGCAATTAAACTCCATGCCTTCTCTTTTCTGGTGTTGTCCTGATAAACATGATCTGTGACGTCTGTGAGGAATCTCTCGTTGTCCGTGGTTTTGTTGAGGAGACATTCCGTTCGTTCCAACCACCCAAACCCCCCCCCCCTGTCTACGGGCCTGATTTATGTCTCACCAAATCAGTCGTATACACAGTCCTGTCCAACTTTTATCTGTGGACATGTTGCTACGCTGTTTGTATGCACAAAAAACGTGTAATGCGTTGTCTTCAACTGGTATTGCTAACAATGGCTCTGTTGCTGCCGGAAAATCTGCCGGATTTCACTCATTTATGCCGGATATCCGTTGCCTTGGGCTTCCTTTGTGTTGGCGTTCTAACCTCTGGTGGATTTGTGAGGACTATGGTTAACTGCTCCTCAGATCTCTGCAGGGTAAATCCAGACAGCTAGCTAGACTATCTGTCCAATCTGAGTTTTCTGTTGCTTTTCTCCAGAGCTTAGCGCCACCCAAGACTATTGTGATTGGTTTAAAGAAATGCCAATAAACCAGAGCATGATTTCCTCCCATCCCAGAATGCTGTGTGGAAAGTGACAAAGCAGCGTTCAGAGTAAGTTATTAACTTACAGAAACAGTGTGTGATGTAGTCCACCTTCTCTTTGTTAGGCCTGCTGCTCCTAGGTAGCTTCTCTGTCTCTCCTCTCTCCCTCCCCTCTGTCTGTCCTAATTACAGGAGTGGAGTCTGGTGTGAGGGAGTCAGGGTTCCAGCTGCCTCTCATCTACCACAATCAACCTCTGCTTCATATACCGGGTAAACCCTCCACTCTGCGTCAGATAATAGTCAAGGTGACCACACTTAGTCTCGCTCATGACCAACCTCGCTACCTGTTTGTTATTTGTGTATTTGCCTGTCCTGATCCATTCCCTTGTGCTTCAGCTACTATTGGAACCTGACTCCTGCTACCGCTTCTCTCCTGCCATCCACCGGACCAGAACCACCACCACTGGACCCCACCACTAGCCGAACACTGGATAACTCTGATGGAACCACTCCTGCTCGGAACCCCCCCGGACCTGTTCGTCTCTCTGGAAACCTTGACTTGCTTATCCCCTTTCTGGTTAAGTACTTTGAATAAACCTGTTAACTCTCACTCTGGCTCTGCATTTATGTCTGCGTTTGGGTTCTGCTCTTCTTTGAAATGTAACACTCTTCCCGTGTGTGTGTGTGGTGTGTGTGTGTGGCCATTTTATATATGCGAGGAAACCCACTTGCAGCAGGTTTACACCTGCTTTTAAGAGGCGGACAATTTTCACCGCAAAATAGAGAAACGTTTTCATGGGCGGTTTTTGTACATACCGTGGAATACATAATTAGGCGCACTTTACGCTTCCCCTCCCATCTCTTTATGGGAAACTCCAACTTTCCCCTTGACCCTCCCGTGAATGCATATGCATGACACGGAAAAGCGCAATTTGACATTTTCAGTTCCCGCAACAGGCAGTCTGCGCTTTTACCTCAGTGCGGCCTGTTTGTACATACCTCGCCATGCTTTTACGCGCACGTTGCGAAACAAATACGCATGAAGTGGGCGCAAAAGCGTTAGTATATGAGGCCCAGTGAGCTCAGAGGACAATACCTTCATTTGGCCTTTATTTACCATAGGTTCACTTTCATAGAGGGCCATTTGTTGCTCATTAGAAGAAAACTACCATAAACTAAAGTCTAATCAGATTGCATCACATCTGGTCACTATTTCACACCTCCCTCGAAGCCTGGAGGGTCCCATTGAGTGTTCAGGTAGTAATACATGCTTCTTGTACATTCTACTCCCATAAAGACACCCAAGCACTTTAATGCCATGTCACAATTTGACCCATGTGTAAGTGCTGTTGCATAAATGCTCTATATTCATGACGCATGATTCATAATTGACTATATACATCAATTCACGCAATAAATAAATAATGTATTTGAAGTGTTAAAGTGCCCATATTATGAAAAAATCACTTTTTCTGGGATTTGGGGTGTTATGTTGTGTCTCTGGTGCTTCCACACACATACAAACTTTGAAAAAAATCCATCCATGGTGTTTAGAGTGAGATACGGTTTCTGAATGTGTCCTGCCTTCAGTCTCTGGGTGAGCTGTTCAAAATCGGCACGGCTTGTGACGTCACAAGCCGAAACGAGCAGGCTAACCGCAACCATTAGCTCGTAGCGTTAGCATGCTAACGCTAGCATGCTAATGCTAGCATGCTACCTCGTTCTCAATAGCAAAGCACTGCTACAACACACAAGTTCACCATAATCTACAAAAGAACTACTTCCATGTGCGCCCTCATTTAGAAGTCTCCCAGCTAATCCTGCCTTGTAACTGACCGAAGTTGTAGAAACAGCCTTTCTTTTACTGTCTATGGAGCTAGCTAGCTGACATGATCTACATCTGAGCTACTGGGCATGTGCAGTGCAATCAAAGATAGTACAGAAGAAGAAGAAGAAAAGAGGTCTCACTCTGTAGCTAAAACAGAGACCAGCTGAAAAGAGGATCTGCAGCAGTGAGAGAGAGCACTGCAGTACAACAAAAATATGGTGTTTTTTGAAAATGAAACCATGTAAACCTATTCTGGTGCAACATTAAAATACAATTATGAACCTGAAAATGAGCATAATATGGCTGCTTTAACTATTTAAATCTAATGTGACTAAACTGATTTGTCCCATACAGTACAGAAATATACTGATGACTGAAAGGGTTGTAGCGACTAGTGTATAGGCCATTGTTTATATTTCCTGGAACCAGTGATGGAGTACTCAAGTCCTGTACTTGGACTCAAGTCTGACTCGAGTCACTATTCTCTGGACTTGTGACTCGACTCGCACACTGATGACTTTGACTCGAGGATTTATGAAATCCGACTCGAGCATTCATGAAATAGGACTCAGAAGTTGGATGAAGTTTCTGACTACTTTTATGTGTAATTGGCAGTGATGGAGTACTCGGGCCCTTGGCTTGGACTCAAGTCAGACTCAAGTCATTATTCTCTGGACTCGTAACTCGACTTTCACACTGATGACTTGGACTTTGACCCGAGGATTTATAAAATTGGACTCAAGCATTCTTGAAATAGGACTCGGAAGTTGGATGAAGTTTCTGATTACTTTTGAGTGTGATTGGCAGTGATTGAGTAATCAGGCCTTGGATTGGACTCAAGTCCGACTGAAGTCGCTATTCTCTGGACTTATGAGACTTGACTCAGACTCTTCTTTGGTGACTCGGACACAAACACTGGGGACTCGGGTCTTGACTCGGACTAGACAGATGGTGACTTGACTACAAAACTGCACGGAACGTTAGTACCACTACGAGAGAATGTGTTGATGGACTGTATACAATCCAACACGAGTGGATGTCTCTCACAGCATTTTGCTCAAATACATTCAAAGTTTGTGGTGGAAGTTTTCATTGCAGCAGGTGTAGAGGTTTTGGAAGAAAATAGAATTTTGAAACAAAAATAAAAGAACAGTCGTAGACTAAGCCAAGTTAGGTTTTTGTATTTTATTATATACTTGCAAGTTTACAAGGAAGCACACAGTTCACAAAAGGCATGCAGCACTAGTGTGAAAGGTCTCTTTGAAAAAGTGAACAGAAGCACAGAGCTCATATACACAATGTTAAAGGGAGTGATTCTCCGCACAAGGTCCTAGTTTAAGATCTTAAGTCTAAACATGGCATAGACAGCATATCTATAAGTTAGCACAACTAAATCACAAGTGACGTTCTGGTGCCTCAGTGTCCCTGTCTTAGCCTTACTATCACCTCTTGGGTCACATTCCCCGTACATCAGTGGGCTGGTGAAAGCTACTGTAAGACAGAGGAAGATGTTTCAGTTGACCTTGTACCCTTATCAGTTCACACAGAGGCCATCTATATTTCAGCAGACTCCCAGGCATCAGCTCATTATAAAGAGAAGATTTCAAAGTCTACATGTGGGATCAGTCAGTGAAATAAACTCCCTTTCATTTGTGTTAGAACATAAAAGAAATAAATCAGAAAATATATAGAAAATCATGTTACAATAAATTTTGCCACTACAAGTTATAATTGACATCTGAAGCCAAAACAGACAGTCAAAGAGGCTTAATATTGGGATGGAATGTGCCCACAAAAGTAGTTCCCCAAACAACTTATCTGGCATTGCATGATGTGTATGCATACAAATATTTCCCAGGGACAGATTTGACAGTGACACTGCCTTCTCAGCTGCGCGCTCACAAGCTCCACACGGGCCGTGACAGAGGCTGGTAGCAGAGCAATCATGGCAAGCGAGAAGCAGCCAAAGCTAACTTTTGAGAGCGTTTTAAGCTTCGTGGCTTTTTGCTGGAGATGGCCTCATACATACACACAGCGGACTGCTGTGGACTTGTGTCAGATGCATGGACACGCAAGGATTTCCAGAAAAGAGGCTGCATGTGTCTACGACAATGCACGGACCGTCGTGGCTGCGCGACCGGTACAAGTCGATACAGACATTACATAGTATACACTACTAACACTGCATAACACCGATGACCTGCTGATGTGCATTCAACCCGCACCGGACTCGTTCATAATGAATCAGCCGTCACTCTGAGGAGAGAATCCAGTCTGCAGTGGAGTTCAGACACTTCACTGATAAACCAGAGATTGGCTTTATGGTCAAAGATAGTTTTTGTATAATTAATTTCAGTCTCTGCCAGAGACGGCTGCTTTTAAAAGTAACATAAAAGTAACGAGTAAAAAGTTACTTTCCATAGGGGTAACTAAGTAAAGTAACAGATTACTTTTTTAAGAAGTAACGAGTAACGAGCAAACACTACTTTTTAAAAGTAACTTCCCCAACACTGACTGACAAAGCAGAATGTTACAGCCTTGAGGAAGGCTGGGAAAAGAATACACGAGAAAAAAACATCTCTAAAATCTGCTCCTGCTATTCATATGCAAGTATAAATATTAATGCAACGGTGCTGCCAACAGGCTTTTAAAGACCCGTTACTGAAACGTGGCAGGGACTCCGCTGACACATTTTATAGTTGACTATGTGCTTTTTAAGTGATTTGGGCAGATGCTGACAGAACTTTGAACAAGGGAAATCTGTGTGGTTGTCCTCCGTCTTTAGTTGGTAATATGTTAACAATAAGTGACTGTATTGTGTGAGCACATTAGTGTAAGATTAGAGTGCTCCCACTCGCCACTCTCCCCTCTATTATATTACAGTCAAGCTTAAATTCAGCTGGTGTTTAGCTTATAGCATGAGGGATTTTAAGCCCTGCGTTTTGATCCATTTGTAAATTTTGTGTTGGGCAGTAACACATTACTGAGTAACACGTTATAGTGAATCTGTTTACCTTTTTCAGTAACATGGAGTGTGATATTCAGCACACACACACACTGGCTGAGTTGTACAGCATTGTATTAGTTGACACCCGTAGCACACACCGAAACACCGTACAGAAAGAAGTTGGTGTCAAGCAGTCGGAATGTGGAAAATGTCACAGAAATCTATTCTTTTCCTGAGTGTTGACACACCAAGGAAAGGACAATGGCGTGTACTGACATGTCAAGACAATAGCCCCATATGTAACCACTTTTTCAACATTTGAATGACAAACTTTCAATGTATAGCAGGTACTAAATAACAGAGATGGTCTGATACCATTTTTTGATTACGATATCTGAACTTGCGAATCGGCCGATACTGAATACTGATCCGATACCAGTGTGTCAACATGTATTAATTAATTCTTCTAGGCTAAATTACGTGCTATCAGATCGGTGCATAAACTCCAGTACTTGCCGATACCAGCATTTTAGGCAGTAGCAGAGGCTTTTCCGATACTGGTATCGGTATCGGAACATCTCCACTTAACAGTGCATCTAGTAGCCCTTAAATTGCCTCTTCGAGTCCTCCACTTGCCCCCCTTCCTCGCGTCTTGGTCCCTCCCACCGAGGAGGCACAGGAGAGACGAGAGAAAATCATAGGAGGAGAGAGTCAACGAGCAGATGTGTTTAAGAGGGATGAGACGTCCTTTCCTCTGAAGCGTCGCATAAATACGTAAGCTGTATGGGCGGAGTTAGCAACTCCTTCAGCTGCACGGCTTCTGGGAAGGCTGCTCTCTGTATCCTCGCCTATAGCTCCTCAATGATCCCTCTTCGCGCCACGGGGCAGAAATAAGAGCTTTGAGACGGCCTTCACGGAGGAGGGACAGAACCACTTTCGGTTCAGCCGAGGACCCGACACATCAAGCGTAGATCTGAGTGGCTCTGTGGCTGAGTTACATTGTTTATTTTTCAGACTTACCTTTGCTATTTGCTTTTTAATTATTAACTAATAATTGGATACATATTTCAGCAACAAAAAATGTGGTTAAACTGTTCACAACTTGTAGACAAATGCAACCAGTGACCACTGAGACATCTACAACAACTGTTTTAATCATGACACCTTCTGACCTGCAAATGACTAAATACCACGCTTACTGGGAAACTTCACCCTTAGATGGAAAACCAATCTTGGATGTTTCAGTCAGTTGAACACAAACAACTAATGCCAGATCTGAGGCAAACAAAGCTTTAATGTCATCAAATGGTGTTCTCTGGAGCACTTCAGTTGATAAAGACTTCAGATAAACAGTGGCTTCATTTCACGGTAGTAGATAAAAAACATATCACATCCCTGGAAATGTCACATTGCTAACTTGTTCCCTCTGTATGCTAACTCAAGAAAAATGACAGTTTACAGTGGAATGGAGATAATGTGCCATCAGTTTGATCAAAGACAATTCTCTGTTTTATTCATTGGGAAATCAGCAGCCAAAGCTGTCATCGTACACTAGAGTACTTTTTGTTTGCAGAGATTTGCACAATAGATGCGTGTGGAAAAATGTCTAGATACTGAATACTACCAGTTACTGCTGACACAAACAAGGGAGGGGTAAGAGAACGATAGCAGTATTGTCACTCCTTCCTCCCTGATATTGTCTCTATTGATAATAAAAGCATCTTCCTTCAGATCAGAAATTCTGGATAATCAAGTTTTTTGGGAGGAGAAAGTTGTTTTCAAACCTCTAAGAGAGTTTTCTGAGTTACTGCTAACCACTCGCCCAGGATCTGTAACAGGCCGCTGCTGTGGCAAAATCACACTGTCCGATATCAATGTTTGATCGTGGCATAGATTCGGGATGTGAAACTGTAATGAAAGAATCTTTGGTGTTTTACACACAATCTGCACTGACAGACAGTAGCAGGAACCCAATCTCTTCAGGCTGTTCTCATGAACCATTCGTACATATAGCTACGAAAAGTAAAGTAAGGCACTGTAATTCGTAAATGAATGAAATCCGGTGGATTTTCTGTCGGGAACGGAGCAATCCCGGAAGTGGAACGTCAAGGATATAGACTTAAGGAACACAAACTCTTTGAGCATTCTGTTCCTCCAACATCTCACTGGTCTTATACTATACCACCTCTACTTCACTCTGTCACTAAGCAGCGCTGGCTAATTATCGTGCTAAGACGGTAGGTGTCAAGCAGCACAGAGGATTTGGCATGGCTGCTTCCGCCTCACCTTCTCAGGCAGCTTGTGTAATTAACTGCTCTGATCTGCCTTTAATTTGGTTTACTCTGTCGTTTGCAGCAGGGCACTTTATTGTGACACTGTTTTATATATATCCAAGAGCAACTCCCTGTATCTATGCATACTATACTGGGTCCAGTTAGATTTTGAATCATTGCTGAAACTATTCCATAAGCCAAACATATGCTAAATCAGTAGTTCACTTTTTTGGGATATTTGGGAAATGTATTCTGACTTGGAACAACGTATTAACCAGTTTGCACTACTTCAATTTCCCCTCACATTACTGATTTTAATATGGTCTTTGATAGCAAAGCTCTGTGAGAGTGCACAGAGTAGAAAAGGTGGTAGAAAAGTGTTGGATTCATTTTCACAGGCAGTTGAAGAATCAGTCTTAATTATCTCAGGTTTTGGCCTTTGATCTGATTCCTCCCCACGTCTCCTGGAGCCTCAGGTGTCTTAACACATTGTAGTTAATGTATTTTTGTGTTTGAGTGTGTGCTGTTGGGCTTGTGTCTTTGTGAGGACCCAGAGTCCTCCCTATGATACAGTAAAATGTCCAGATGTAAATGTAATGCGTCCAGAAGCACTGCTGATGCAGTTGGCAAGAGAAACACATCAGCCCATGGGCATCAATTGTGTATGAATAATTCCCAGGTCAATGATGCAAGAACCAAATGGTTGTGTTTGATAAATAGATTGTTTATGCAAAAAAGGACACAATGTTTACATGCAGATGACATTGAAATGCATGGGATTAATGTATGAGGTTGTCTGGTCCCTGCTAAAACTCATAAATTGACTGTACGGAAGCGTGGCACATTTTGTTTTTTGAGCCAGAAGTGACACACAGTTAACACTGAATGAACTGGTTGAGCTTTTGTTTATCCATCTGCAGCAGTACCTTAAAGGTACCATAATTGTAAAAAGGGAGATTTCCATGTCTTCTGTGATTATTAAGCAGGTCAAAGTGCTGTATAAATACTGTAAAAGTATCAATATGCTCAATCCACAGAGAATGCACACAGCCCGTATTCAGAAACTGTGCCTTTAAAGGGCTGATTATTACATTACATTACATTACATGTCATTTAGCTGACGCTTTTATCCAAAGCGACTTACAATTAAGTGCGTTCAACCCTGAAGGTGCAAACTCCAGACAACAAGTAGTAAGTGCAAGTACATTAGCTTTAAATAGGTAATACTACAAAGAGCCATATGAAAGTTCAGCATCAAGAAATATATATACATTTTTTTTTTTCTCCTCTTTTCTTCTTCTTCTTCTTTATCTGAGGTGTAGTAGTCAGAAGAGATGTGTTTTTAGCCTTCAGCTGAAGATGTGTAGGTTTTCGGCCATCCTGATGTCAATAGGGAGCTCATTCCACCATTTGGGAGCCAGGACAGCAAACAGTCGGGATTTGGTTGAGTGATTAGTTCTCCCTCGCTGTGAGGGGGCAGCAAGCAGGTTGGCTGATGTAGAGCGGAGTGGGCGGGTTGGGGTATATGGTTTGACCATGTCCTGGATGTAAGCGGGTGCTGATCCGTTCGTGGCCTTGTACGTAAGTACTAGTGTCTTGAAGCGGATGCGGGCCGCAATTGGTAACCAGTGAAGAGAGCGGAGGAGCGGTGTAGTGTGAGAGAACTTGGGGAGGTTGAAGACAAGTTGAGCTGCTGAATTCTGAATGAGCTGCAGGGGTCGGATGGCACATGCAGGCAGGCCAATCAGGAGGGAGCATGCAGGCAGGCCAATCAGGAGGGAGTTGCAGTAGTCTAGACGTGAGCCTGAACCAGAACCTGAGCCGCCTTCTGCGTTAGAAGGGGACGTATCCTTCTGATGTTATGCAGCATGTATCTACACGATCGGGTGGTTGCATTGGCTGTACCTTAATTGGCTCTGGCCTTGGTCATTCCCCAAAATTTACATACAGACCACTGGTCTGAGACCAGCTGGTCTTCTGAAAGTAGGTCACGCTTTACACTTCTAGGGGAATTACAAAGAAGAAAGTTTGGAATTTTTTCAAGGATATGAAAATGAACCACGGTCGTAAGTGCAGTGCCCCAGGCTGTACAGGGAATGCTGACACTTTTCACATTTCATCGCGGGCTGCCACCGGTCGTGGTGCTCCAGGTAAGCGGTAGTTAGTGGTTCAGTTAACGGGTAACTGCAAGTGTGGCAGGCATGTTCCCTGATATTAATAAATTAAGTTATGTTTTCATTTATATTGCAACGTAAATAATACACTTAATAGCGGAGTGGCAATCGGGAGAGTCGGGACTTTTCCCAGTGGGCCGGTAGTGTTTCAAGGCTGCGAGGGCCGGTCTGATAATAATTATATGGGCAATGTGCTGCTGGAGCTGCTGCTGCTGCTGCTGCTGCTCTCTGTCTGTGTGCCTGTGGGCTTCACTCTCCACTAAATGGCCCCGCGCTGAGACACTCAACTAGCTACTGCGCGAGCTGTGATTCCTTGTCTGCAAGTGGAGGTTTTTTATGTCCCAAGGGTAACGTTACAACAACACTAGTTGTAATGAAAGTATCGAAAACATTGGTGTGTGTGTGTGTGTGTGTGTGCGCGACACACTGGAGGATGAAACTGTAACTAAACTGTGTATCTGGTGCTTTGTACAGTAACATTAGTTGATGAGTTTATGTGTTGGAGCAGAAATGAGTTTTGAAGCCAGCTGGGGATATTTTCTCGGGCCTTGGCAGCTCTAGCCATTCCTGCTCCGGCGGTGCTGCCTCTGTCTCTCCTACCTACACCGGCCCCGCACCCTGTCCCTTCTCCCCTTTCTACCTGCCTGCACACTGTGACAGTGTTGCCAACTTAGCGACTTTGTTGCTAGATCTAGCGACTTTTCAGACCCCCTTAGCGACTTTTTTTCACAAAAGCGACTAACGACAAATCTTTCTGTTTTCTGTAGAAAAAACTGCAACTTCCTGTAGAAAAGACCAACCAATGTTACATACCCTATTAGGAGACATTAAGGAACAGTGTGAAATACCGTATATAATCAATCATTCTATCACCCCTTTAAACGAACCGTCAGGACAACCATACTGTTTATAGGTAGAAGGTGCCTCTACAGTGCCATTACAGTCATTCCCCGGCTGCAAAGATGGTTCAGAGACGAGAGCATAAGACCAGGAAATGCTGACCAATCAGAGCAGACTGGGCTATTTCCTGGAGAGGCGTTTAAAGAGACAGGCACTAAAACAGAACATTTTAGACAAAGGGTGAATACAGGTATATTCAGACACAGTATATGAAAAATAATGTGTTTTTGAACATGAAAACATCTAAACATGTTCTAGTAGCAAACCAAAATACAATATAGTATAATAGTATAAACCTGAAAATGAGTATGATATGGGGCCTTTAACTTGAAACTAAACAAAACCCTATGTTCAGTTTAGCTATACGACCATAATTTGATGAATAATGATGTTAGGACATTGCTGCTTTTGAAGTCAGGATTAGACTGAACTAACCAAAGCACCTTTTGCCCTAGTAAGAAAGCTCTACTGCAACTGTGACTAAATTTTAGTTTGCTTTTGACTGAAGCCTGAGCTCATCTTGGCTTCACTCCAATCATCTTTAAACAATGTCTACGACTTTATAATGAAGCATGATGAAGCCTAAGTAATGAGGTGGCAGTGAAAGGCCTTTGTATAGCTTTTCCCAAGCCCTTTAACACAGATCCCTGACCTTTTTAACTAGCAGAATTAATTGGGCTGGGCTAACCTTTTGGAGGCTCGCTGTGAAATAAGACCTGCGTTCCCGGGTCGGCTCATTATACCACACTAGCTTTCGAGTATGAGTGCTCCTTTCCCCCTATAGTTTTGGGGACGCACAGCAGCTCAGATGGGGAATACATTTCAGGTCAGTCCAATTGAGCCCAATGCTCTAAACCTGGTCTTTTAGACTCTCTTGTCGAGGGGGTAAGCTACTGTTCACTCTCAGGGAGTGAGAACCAGTACTATAGTGCATTGAAATTGGTTTTATAGGACGCAGCCATGGGCGTAGTACATAATTCTGGACCCTGTATGTAGGCATTCTCAATGGGCCCCTCCCTGCGGTGCGTGGTCACGGAAGGCTTGTGTCAAGTGGACACGTCGACAGTTTTGTTGTCATTACTTAGAATTCCTCATGGGGGAGACAGAAACTAGGTACTATAGCTTTAACGGGTAGAGGAGTTAGAAGGGAATGAAATGTTAAGAACATTCAACCAGTATGCTAGAATGACAGTATGAAGTCACAACATCGACTGTAAAGCATTTGAGGTTTACAATTTCCAAAATTGTCTAACCTGTTTTGATCCTGAAATGTTGTGATAGAAACAATTAATTTCTATTACGAAATAAGAACAGACAGGTTTGTCGTTAACTGGCAGCTTTAGAGATCGCAGCAACCATTCTCAGTCCCAACTCAATGCACACCAGCATGCTAACAGTTCTGTGCTGGATGAAAAACATTTAGCGGTAGTATATATGGAGTTAGATTGAAAAATGTGGCATCTTGTTTATACATGTCTTTGATGAATTATGAAGCCACACAGGCCAATATAAAATATTACATGGTATTTAGCTGACGCTTTTATCCAAAGCAACTTACAGTTGCCACATATGTCAGAGGTCACACGCCTCTGGAGCAACTAGGGGTTAAGTGTCTTGCTCAGGGACACATTGGTTGATGTATCACAGTGGGACTCCAACCCAGATCTCCTACACCAAAGACATGTGACATATCCACTGAACCATCACCACCCCCTATACTATACTATATGAATAGTATAGTATGGTTTATGGATTTTTAGCCTGGATTTAGCTAGTTTTTTGCAACATGCTTTTCTGTTAGGGTGGGTGGTGAAGTGAGCACAAATCCCAGTAATTTTACCAAATGAGCACAGATAGTAGAACAATTCAACATGTAACAAAAGTGTTACTTGAGCCCTTCCATTTAAAACACTTTTTTTTGTATAAACCTGAAGGACAAACCTTGGAATGAAATCATTTTCAGTGAGTGTTTGGACTTTGCCAAGACTGTCCCTTGTCACCCATTCTGTTGATGATTTCTGAGGCTATGCTAATCCGCTGGGGAAAGAAATGATATATTTTCCCCTTCAGGTTGGAAACAAGTTACTCCCCCAAGTGAAAGAGTTTGAGTATCTCTGGGTTTTGTCCATGACTGAGATGAGATCGAGCAGATCAACAGGGAGACTGTGCGAGCATTGTACCAGACTGTCATGGTGAAGTGGGATGGAAGAATAATGGCCAAGCTCTACCTGATCTAAGTTCTAGCCCTCTCCTATGACCATGAGAGTTGGCTAGTAACCGAAAGAATCAGATCATGGGTAAAAGTGACCAAAATGGCTTTACTTTAACAGGGTGTCTGGGCTCATTCTCATTCTTAGGGCAGACCCAGAGCTTGCTGGAGGAATAAAAAGTCCCATCTGGCCTATGAAAGCTTCGGGATCCCCCAGGAGAAGCTAGAGGAAGTAGCTAGGGAGAACGGCATTTTGCATAGCTTGCTACCACCGCGACTCAGGCCTGGATTAGTGTCAGGAAATGGATGGAAAAATGTAAATTCAGCACACACACTAATTCATGTCAGTTAGGGAAACTAAAAAAAAAAATCTATTTATAATCAACACCTCTGCAATCTACTGCCTTGTTAGGATTGAAAGGTGGCTGTTAAGAGTTGGTACTTTTCACCCTTACAGAGAAGAGCAGTTTGCGGAAGCCAGATATCATATAGGCCACAATGTGAAGAACATGTAATACATTGTTCCTGCTGAAAAGCAATCAAACAATCCACAAAAACTGTCTGGCAAACAGCAGAGTTAGTTGGACTGGGATTAAGTTCCTGATGAAAACTTCAGCAAAAAAAAACAACAAAAAATTACGACACGAAGAGAAAATGTTGCTGTGTCCTTTCAACATGTCACGCAGAGGTAAGAGTACATTCTTCTGCTGTTGGTAGGAAAGAATAGGCACCTGTGTGTATGGCCTTGTCACCGAGTCTTGGCTATTCGCTAAGATTTTTACTGGTAAAAAATAAAATAATCTAAAACAGCTGGTATTAAACTACTATTAACATCTGAGTGAGATACTTGAGGGGTTCAACTTTGTTTACAAGTCTGAGTAACTATTGAGAAGCTTCAGTCTGACGTGACAGCCAGCTGGTGGCGGCCAGGATCGCTCGCTCACTGGCCGGCCAGTGATGCTCACAGACCCCGCTGTCAGCTGGAAGTCTCTCAATAGACTCGTGGACAAGTTTATTTCCTCAATAGTTTTGTTTAAATAACAAAACACAATTATCCATTATAAGATAAACAGCAACCTGTGGTTTCGGAGTTAAAAAGCTCCACAAGCGATTGTGGGCGTAACGTTAACGAGCTCGCTGGGCAGCCAGAGCAGGAGTCAGAGGAGTAGGAGAGCAACGTCTGAAAGGGCAGAGAGATAGGTCTCTCTTTAACATAGCCTATGTGTAAATAATAAATAATGGCATATGTTATTTAGAATTAAGGGGAGACACCAAAGCTTATAAGTTCCATTCATTAGCTTAAAACAGGGACAATAAATGTATTTAGATATAGGCTATCGCAATGATAATTCCCATCAGTTGTCTCTGGGCATGTAGGCTACATAAAAAAAATATATTTCCACATAACACTAATGTACACCTGTAGGACAGACCAGTGTTCAGAAAGGCATGATCAGACCTGAATGACAACAGGACTGTTAAAACTGGAGGACTGTTCATGTAAATAAAAAAGTTTGAGCAGATTTTGGCAAGCAATGTTTTATACAACCCTCGTTAAATAAAAGTATGTTAAAGAGAGACGTATCTCTTGGCCCTGTCAGACGCTGCTCTCCCTCGCCTCTGGCTGTGTGTGTGTGTGTGTGTGTGTGTGTGTGTGTGTGTGTGTGTGTGTGTGTGTGTGTGTCAGCCAACCAACTCGTTAACGTTATGCCCGCAATCGCTTGTGGAGCTTTTGCGAAAGACAGATAACCACAGGTTGCTGTTTATCTTATAATGGATAATTGTGTTTTGTTATTTAATCAAAACGATTGAGGAAATAAACGTGTCCACGAGTCTATTGAGAGACTTCCAGCTGTGATCCCGGCCCCCAGCTGGCTGTCACGTCAGACTGGAGCTTCTTAAGTCCAACAACATCGGAGCAAATGTGCAATTAGCCATAAAATGTTGTCAAACTGCCCATATTGGAACTCTGCACAGTTGATTTCTCGCATAAAAAAGTCTCAAAAGTTAATTTAGTGATGAAATAGCAGACGAAAATTATAAAAAGCAAACTACCGATCTAGATTCTAGAATCGATTGCTTTTCCTTAGGTTCCCAGATGTTAACACTGAATTTTAAACATTACATTTTGCATCTGAATTTGTTATATTGAATTCTTTTATGTTGAATTTTGGATTCTGAATTTATGAACTTCAAAAAATAAAGGTGAGAATTAGTTGTTGAAAATTAAGAAAAGAGTAAAATTCAGAGGCAGAACATTCAGATACATAATTTCAATGCATAAATATTCATTGCTTTCAAAATCCGATGAAACAGATTTACTTCCATACATCACAAACTGAATTCTGTTTTTGACCTGGTTCCTCAGATAACAGAAGATCACACAGCAGTTAGGTCAGGTAAACACAGGTATACAAAGGATATATAACAGAGGTTGATAAATGTTGTTTGACGCCGTGGAGTATTCTCTGAATCACCCCACACCCATTCCACAGAGTAGTGCACGTAGGTTATGTTGTCTGCACTGATCAATTCCACTGAGAGCACGCAAACCCAAACAAGGGGCATCTGCTTTGTCTAGTGGCCAAGCATGTTGGCGCTGGACTGGAGCTTGGCAGGGGATTTTATAAGAATACAGCATAAAAGATCAGATTAGAAATATTGGAAATATTGGATGTTGTTTTTATTTTCAACAAATTGTTTATCCAATTACAATACACATTTTCTACGGGATCTTAAACGTACAATATGTAACTTTCTGCCACTAGGGGTCTCTCAACCAAAACAATGGATTGTAAACACAGACGTTTGATGACGTTGGGAAGTTGCGTGGAATTATGGGAGTTGTAGTTTTTATTGTTTTATTGTTAACACATCGCTGGTTAGAATGCGTCTGTTCACAGGCGAGCATTCAAGTTTATTCACGTTACATTTAGTAACATTTATTCATGTCATTCTAAGAAAATAGCTGCATTGTCCCCAACATAATTACGTTTTTATTGATTTGATCTGTATTGGTAGCTAGCTGACCAGTTAGCTACTGAGCCAGCAAGCTAACAATAGCCAGCAGTGCAGCAGCAGAACATCTCCAAGCTGCCCAGAACAATCTCCCCCTTCACGTTTCTGTAATCTTAACTATTCGTTTTGGTGCTTAACCCACCTTTTGTTGGGTTAATTTAGCTAACTGTAAAGACAGCTAAACGCGAAGGGGGGAGAAATTCGGCAGGGAGGAGATTTTTGGCACGAACACTGGTAGCGCTAACGGAGATGCAGCTAACGTTGTGGATGGCTGCTGTTGTGACTGGATGCCTGGCTATCGATACCTGGTTAAAATCCCGTTTCTGGTGAGCAGATGAATGAACTTGGCTTTCAGTCTGGGGTTTATCTCGGATAAATGTGTTCAAAACTTATTCCACCAACTCTGCTCCGGTCACATCTACACGTCTGCTTCCTCTTTCTCTATCTCTCTTCTGCCCACTTTACACACACACACACACACACACACACACACACACACACACACTGAGCTCTCTTAAAGGAGCAGCAGCACCATTTTACAGCAAATGCCTTATCGTGCTGATGTGACCGAGCCCGACCCGGACCCGACCATAATTTCTAAATATCTGTCCGAACCCAGCCCGGCCCGTTGGGTACTGTCGGGACCCGTCGGGACCCATTCGGGCTCGGTTCAGGTGTCCATGCCTTAATGAGCATGTTGAACGATGATGTAACCCTATACTGTTATCCACCAAGCATTAGCATTAACGTTAGCTACTTGTCAACCAGCACATTGTAGTAACGTTAAGCTTGATCGATATTGATATGTATCAATAAATAAGTCTCTGCTGTATTACTGTGTTGCAAATTGACACGTAATTAATCACAAAATGATGCCTTGTGGCAGAAAAAGCAGTGTTACGGTTATAAGTATTTTTTACTGTGACATTGTATGATTTACAATTACTCTCGAATGTATCATCTGGGTGGCGTGTTTTGACGGGAGTTACGAGTAACTAGATGGTGAAAGGTTATATGACGCCACTAAATGAAGCGTGACGTGTCTGAAAATAAAATAACAGATTTCTCTGGGTTTACCATTTGGTGGAAACATTTGGGATAGTGTAACTACACAACTCAAAAAAATATATAACATAGGTATGGTTGTTTTTAGACATTTTAGTGCAGAAATGTTACATATTGTACCTTTAAGGCAAAAATGTGGATAGTCATCATGGAAACACTAATTGGTCATGTGACAAGGACGGCGGAGATTTTTTTTCACAAAAACGCTAAAGAAATAGAGTGCAATACACTTATAATAAACTTGCCTCAAACTTCAACAAAAAAACCTTGCTGTACCAAGTTTTCAGACAATAAGAAAACAGAACAGAATTAAAGTGCAACACAATTTATTTCTGACAGCAACAAGTGCTCTACAGTGAGTTCAATATGTTTCTTGTTATGGTTTGGACATTTCTGTTACCTGTTTGTACATTTCTGTTGCCTTGTTTGTAGATTTTTGTATGTATATTTCTGTTGTGTATATTTCTGTTTAGTTATCGCCATGTTTTTTCTGTAGGTTTCTGTTCCCTGTCTGGTAAATGTATCCTGTGTTGTGTAGTGTTGTCTGTATATATTTTGTTGTGTATTTTTCTGTTCCTGGTTGTGCGTTCCCTGTTAGTTCTGTTTCCTGTTTTATTTTGATAGTCAGTCCAGCTATACTTTGTGTTTTCCCGCCTTGGTTGATTGTCTTGCCCCGCCCTGATGTGTTTCACCTGTTGTCTCACCTGTTCCTGGTTTGCTCGTCTCTAGTTTATTTAGCCTCTGTGTTTCCCTTTGTGTCTTGTCAGATTGTTTTGTATCATCTTGCGTCAGTTTGTATGTGTCTGCATCAGTCAGTTTCCGTGTCTCCTGTTTCTCCCTGCCTGGTTTTGGATATCCTTGGTTTTCTTCCTTGTATTGGTTTTTGCCTGCAGCTCACAGGACTTCCTGGGTTTGTTTTTGCTTTTGTTTGAGAAAATAAATCGTTGTGTTTCAACGCTTCTCCTTCCTACCTGTCTCTCCCTGCATTTTGGGTCCTCCACCTCCCTGAACTGTCACAGTTTCTACTTCTAAACTGGCCTCAAAATTTCAACACAGTACACAGTTGCCATACAATGTGTGTATAAAGTATATATCCATTTACCAAATGGAAAGGCCGTGATTGGTAGAACAGTCAGCAAAGTGACAGCACTCTGATCCAATGGAAAATCTAATCTGTCAGCACTCTAGCACAGTGGATTGGGGGGGGCAATCATATTTCAGGGGGGGCGGGTGCCACCCCGGGCCCCCCCTTAGACCCACCCCTGCTTAGTTGTGTGAATGCTGATTCAGCAACTTTCTTTGGTCGCCTCTAACTTCTGCACACGTTCAGCTACAAAAACCATTCAAATATCAAAATGTTCAGCGCTTTAAGCACATGATGGGACGTCACTTCGTCAAGAATGTTTCTTATTTATATCTTTTTTTCAGTTTTTATTTTACATTGTCAGTGGAGCAATTTTCAAATCCTCTTCAGGCTCTTCCTTTTTAAAATGCTGTTAAAGGAACACGCCGACTTATTGGGAATTTGGCTTATTCACCGTAACCCCCAGAGTTAGACAAGTCCATACATACCCTTCTCATCTCAGTGCGTTCTGTAACTCTGTCTGACGGCTCCAGAGGCAGCAGCCCATCACAGTACATGCAGGTGAATGGTTCCAGTAATCCTACTGCTCCCAATAAGTGACAAAATAACACCAACATGTTCCTATTTACATGTTGTGATTTGTAGAGTCACAGCGTGTACAAAAAACAACGTAACATGACACACAGCCATCTTCTAACCGTAAACAAACCGGGAACTATATTCTCAGACAGGTTTGCTGTAAAGCAAATCATTCCGCCCAAGTACTATATTCTTCCGCCTGAGAATATAGTTCCCGGGAAGGGTATGTATGGACTTGTCTAACTCTTGGGGTTACGGTGAATAAGCTAAATTCCCAATAAGTCGGCGTGTTCCTTTAAGATAATTATATAATCAATGAATGGACAGAAACACTGGAATTATCTCAAAACCTGTTTACTTGCAAGTAGACTCATTCTAGTACTTAAAGCAAAGTACAAAATATGATTGTCGAAGCCTCTGTTACAACAGCTTTTGTAATACAATGTGGAATGTGATACAAAGTCTCTAGTTATAATAAAGAGTTGATGTCTTTCTTTCTCTCAGTCAGGGAGCACCTGTTCTTTCCTCAGCATCACACCGTGCTCAGACAAGGACAGTTGATGGCTCCATGGTATCTTGTTTAGAGTACAATCAGTATAATATGGTATTCTTATGCAAACTGTTTTAATAATAAGACGTAGAAATATAAATCATAATTTTTCTAACATTCCCTCCTGAATAAACGTTTGCATCTTCAATAATACTATATTAAATGATTAAACATTTTGTATATTCAATAAGTATATAAAAATATATAAAATATATATAAATATTAAATGAGTATATGAATATGTGTATAACATTGTGTATTTCTGCAATTTTCATTTCATTACTCATTACTCAGTACATTACTCTTCTTTTGATTTTCATAATGTACATCATTAAGCATTGAGGTCAATATGAAACATTTTTAATTAGATGTTGATCTCAATCATTGTCAGTTGTTTGTGAATCTGCAAGACATGAACAGATGAAACAAACTGCAAACAGTTTCTGTTGTTTAGGGTCAAATTTAACCCATGTAAAAAATAGAAATTTCATTTGTGGTCACACGAGCGTAACCTTATCTTAAAAGTAAAAATAAGTACTTCTAATTAGCTTCTCCTAATAGTGTATGTGTATTTTCAGAATGTGATTCTGTAGGTGGACTACTTCCCTTCACAATGCGTCAGATGTGTCAGATCACGCCGGTCTCTCGCTCCCCCCCTAACTCTATAAAATCCATACAAATGTGCTGAAAAGGAAACGCTGGTTTTGGAAATTGTTCTCTTTTACACCTCAGATTACCTTGAGGGTGGTGTTTTTGCACAAATAGTGCAAGTCAAACAAAACATGTTTAGCATAGTTTGAAAATCCATATGCTGTGAACACTTTATTTATTAAAACACCTTATGTATTATTGCTATCATCCCTCCTGTTGAGACATGACAGGGCTCATGACTCAATAACGCAGCATATATAATCTGTTTAGTGGTTTAGCCATTAACACTCTGTCCTGTGTTACACAGCAAAACCTGTATAAAAGCAACAAAACGTTCAATAAATCGTTTTTAAAGGGAAAACAAAATCACCAAAATAAAATGTTCTCAACATCTACTTAACAGTTTAAATAATTTGTCATATAGTAATTCACAATACAAACAAAGTCTATAGTGCAGCTTTACTGAAAAACTCACTAGAGTCTAAATGAACTGCTCATAGAATGGAATCTCATATCAACCTGAATTAGTTTCAATATTGTCTCAACCAATAAACTCAGATGAATTAAACAAAAACATGTTTATTTTATTTTTATCTTTGGTTTGCAACACAAAGTAATACTAATTGATGTCTGGTATTTCTAAAAATACACTGAACAAACCTAAGCACTGAGTGTTGTAGTCTATTTATCCAATTTGTTACCTGATATGGGAACATATCACATTATATCATTTATGACAAAAATGTACCTCAGTGTATTAAAATCATTGCTGAGCCTAAACTGCACATGCACAACTCATGTTTTTCTCTTATCTCTGTGTGTGTGTGTGTGTGTGTGTGTGTGTGTGTGTGTGTGTGTGTGTATTCTCTGGGAAGCCCCTCCCTTGGCCGTTCTCTGAGCCTCTGAAAGAAAGGAGGAGTTCTCCTTTTTGCATTTAAACACACTGCTTTTCTACGTCTGATCTATGACATCATTGATATTCCATAAAAAATATTACCTAAGTATGAAAAGTATCATAAAAATATGTACTTAAGGTATTAAAAAGCAATATAGAATAGGCCTCACATTTTTTAAACTGGAAATGATCAAAGCAGTTTTGTCAATCAACTAAGTGATTATCTATATGTATATATGTCTATTTGTTGGACAGTTTGATAATAATAGAACATATTTCATTAACATATGTTTTGTGTACAAAATCCTAATTTGTCGTAACCAAAATATGTCAGATTACAATAATATCTGAGAGCATTTGACAAACTTCTGCTACTGACTCCTTTGCCTTTGAAATCAAAAATCAACTGTTTGTCTATCACCTATATAAGATAAGAAAGATTTTTATTGAGCCCAGACTGGGGAAATTCCCTAGTTACAGCAGCTCAAAATTTCAAACACAAAAATATATTTTGACTTTGTCAGCTTTATTTTTACAACTTCTAATCAACATTTTAAATTTTTAGCACTTTACTTTTGTATTTTCACAATCTTCATCAGCTTTTGGCATTTGGAAAAAAGCATATTTTACTCCATTAATAGGAAAACCATAATTTAAATATAGCTCAGAATGTGAAGCCGCTATCTGTATACTCTACAGTAACTCAGTCTTCTCAAACTCCTCCTCTCTAGGTGGGCCTGGAGTGTAACCTGAGCCAGTAGCTCGTGGACTGTCGTCCTGTGTGCTTGGCTGTCTCTCTAATGCTCTTTTTATCTCCTCTAAGCTTTCTGCTCTCTTTTTCTTCCTGTCACTTTCACCACACTCTTTTTCCTATATCTTTCACCAAGCTTAGTACATTTTTGTACACTTAACTTTCCCTTAAAGTCATGCTTTTTTTCCTATTTTCTCAAAAAACTTTCTTTTTCCTTTCTGCAACATACACTTTCCATCTCCTGTCAACTCTCCTGACTGTCTTTTGCAACAATTGTTACCCCTTTAATATACAAAGTATATTATATCTTTATAGTTAAAAATAATATTATATTCTCTCTTATCATTTATAAGATTTATCTTTAACTTATACTATATATATTTACCTCTTTTTTTAAATTTTTTATTTTTTCCTACAGAGTCTTACCCTGTCTCTCAGGAGTAGCGAGCTCCCTTTTCTCTTTTAACATGCTGCACGGAGTTAGTATTTTACCGCAGTCTTCTCACATAGGCTTTGAACTAGTGTCATAAGACCATAGATATTTTTATTACTTTTACCAGACAGACTACTCGTTTGTGCTTCTTTTCTCTGATTGTCTTGTCACTAGGTAAACCCTATAATAGATAAATAATGTAAGTTGTGCGTTGCCTATAATGTTCACCTATATATGATATATCCCAGTGAAATCAAAGTCATCACTGTTTAGTCTTTCTGGTCAAGGAAATAAAATTGATCTCACCTAGATTTCTTCAGTGGTCCTGTCTGCTGTTCAAAAATGATCCCGTCGCGTCACGTGACCAGCACCCGCAATGGTCACAGAAGACTAAGGCTCTCGTACCCACCTCCGCATTTCATTGAATAACCAGGTCTATTCCTTTTTCTACGACGCCAAATCATTTTATCTGCTATCACAGTCACTCAGTGAATTGCCTGCAAGTGCGAGAAAACAGGTCCCGTTGTCGTTTAAGGAAACAAAATCTGCAAACATGGCGGCGGCTAGCAGAGCGGTGGCTAATATAGCGTCTAATGCTAGCACATTCCCAAACATGGAGGACTTGATCGCTCAGGTCTTGGAAAAGCAACAAAGTGTGCTTGAAATGAGACGAAGGGAACTGCAGTGTGTGATCTGATGCAACCTGACTGTGGTGCATTCATGACCCAGCGGCATCTGGAGCTTGAAGGAGCACAACACGAGATACATTCCAGGGGCCCCCCAGACCTGCTCATCCACCCAACCACCCTGAGAGTGACCCACGGAGAGAGAGAGAGAGAGAGAGAGAGAGAGAGAGAGAGAGAGAGAGAGAGAGAGAGAGAGAGAGAGAGAGAGAGAGTTAGCCTTCACTGCAACCGCAGATGCGAACGTTTTCTGTGGAGGATGACGCAACATCAACACAGGCCGCTCCGCCGCGGGACCTGTTGCCGACAACGGTGCCGGAGGACGACGGGGGGACCTCGCATCTGGGGCTGGAGCCGGTGGTGGGGCCAAGGCTGGCAGACCTGGCGGCTGTGGACTAGCTGTGTCTGGGCTACCGTGCTGAAGTTTTTGGAGCCAAGCTTTAAAGGAACATTTAACCAGACTGTAAGAACATGATTAATGCTGGCTATTCAATTTATAGTCTATGTTTTGTTAACACTTAACCAGACTGGAAGAACATGGTTAATGCTGAGGTCACTGTAAGTTTTGGAGCCAAGCTTTAAAGGAACAGGTAACCAGACTGAAAAAACATGATAAATGCTGACTGTCCAGTTTATAATCTATGTTTATTACTCAAACCAGGTTGGTGTGCTTTTCATGTATCTTATTTCAGAATTTGATAGCTGGTTGAGACCTAGTTCTAGGGTTTTTGTAACACCGTTCATGTTTAGCATAAGAAGTTCACTAGACCTGTTTCAATGTACCTGTGACTTTAAACAGGAGGGGTAATTGTGGGCTGGAGTTTACGCGAGCTGCGATTGATGTGGCCACGTATCTTGCAGATAGGGGATGGGGTCTGTGGTCTCAGAGGGTTAGGGGATTTCTTTTATTTTTTATGTTTTTACCACACTTTGCGCACAGCTAACAGTTCAACCTTTGCTACAAATGTATCAGTGAATTCCGGTAGGGTACTCGAGACATGTATGCGTGTGAATTTTGAAGATGGCTGAGCTTTCAATCCTTTCAGTTAACATCAGGGGGCTAAACGGGCCAATCAAACGAGCTAAATTCCTGGACTATTTAAGAAGGAAGAACATAGATGTGGCGCTTATACAAGAGTCACATTTATGTAAAAGAAATGTAAATCGTCTACACAATAAATACTTAAAGGTTGCTGCTTCATCTAGTGACAACACCAAAACCAAGGGCTCCACCGTAGACAAAAGCAGTAAAGACTTATCAGGCAGGATATCTTATGTATGTACCACGATAAGGAGTAGGAAAATAGCCTTTGTTTCAGTATATGCACCGTCTATATATGATGAAAGTTTTTTCCTGCACCTAACCAATGAATTGCTTTCTCTCAATGAATATTCACTAATTATAGGGGGAGACATGAATGCAGTACTAGATTTAAATCAGGATAGATCAGGGGTCAATTACACAAAAGCCCAAAAACATATATCGGACATGTTTAAAGCAGTTGTGGAAATCCCACCATCTTACAGATATATGGAGGATGCACAACCGTACTAGCAAAGATTACACCTTCTTTTCCACACGTCACCTCACCCACTCCCGCATTGAATATATTTTGTGCTCCAGTGAGCTCAAGGCAATGTTCCACACGATAGCAATAGAACCAGCCATTCTGTCTGATCACAATGCGCTGATAACCACATTCCATTGTGATGTGTTAGGAGAAAGATCTAGGAGTTTATATCAATCAATACCAACTCAGTTTCTGACCCCGCATTTATCTGGCAGGCAACTAAAGGATTTATTAGAGATTTCACATCTTCCTTTACGGTCAACTTGAAGAGGAAAAGAGAGGCTTGTGGAAAAGGATTGTGGAGTTGGAAGAACGCTGTAAATCTTTAGAGCAATCTCTTAAGACTTTTTTTTCTAAATCTACACATACTCTTCTAGTCACAAGTCGAACAGAGCTGAATGATCTGCTAAGAAGGAGAGCTGAGTTCATAATGCACAGTGAGGCAAAATTGTTATTTTAATGGCTGTAAACCGAGCAAATTGCTTGCTCTGAAATTAAAACAAAGCGAATCCAGAGCTACTATCAACAGCATCCGCACAGATCGAGGTATCTCAACAAATCCTAAGGATATCAGCGCCACTTTTCAACCCTTCTATTCAAAGTTGTATGAGTCCTCCTGCGACTCAGATCCGACACAGTGCCAGGAGTTCCTAAAAGAACTAAACCTGCCTCTTCTAGACCCAGAGGAGGCAGAAGAACTGGGTCGACCTATAACGTTAGAGGAACTTAAATCAGCGTTAAAAACAGTTAAAAAAGGGAAAACGCCAGGGTTGGATGGAATTCCATCAGAACTTCTACAGTATTTTGACATATTAGGACCTACCATTTTACAAGCTCTAAATTCAGCTATAGAGAAGGGGACTTTCCACCAATAAACCAACACTGCGCTAATATCCGTTATACCAAAAAAGGGCAAAGATCTTACGGATTGCTCAAATTTCAGGCCCATCAGCCTCATCGGGACTGATATTAAGTTTTATTCCAAAGTCTTGGCTCTCTGCCTAGAGCGCTTTATTGAGAAGCTAGTCCACCCCGACCAATCAGGTTTTATACCAAAGCGTCATGCTGCAGACAATGTACGCAGACTATTTCATGTAATAGAAGAAGCCAAAAACCTTCTAACAATGGCAGCAGTTTTATCAGTGGACGCGGAAAAGGCTTTCGACCTCCTAGAGTGGAACAACTTGTGGCAAGTAATGGAGAGGCTTGGTTTGGCTGCCAAATTCATTGACATGGTGCATACTTTATATGCGAATCCCACAGCCATAGTCTCAAACAATGGCTTGCATTCTCAGTCATTTCCCATCGAGCGGGGCTTGCGACAGGGATGCCCGCTTTCCCCCATGCTGTTTGCAATCTCTCTTGAACTGTCAGCTCAAGCCATAAGGCAAAGTAAAATTTGTAATGTCCAGATTAAATCCAATAGCAACTCAATATCATTATTTGCAGATGATATTTTGTTGTACATCTCTGATCTTTAGGACTCTTTTCCAAAAATTCTTAAGATCTTCAACGAATTTGGCTCAATCTCTGGCTATAAAATTAACTGGAATAAATCTAATCTTCTTTTATTGAACAACAGGCATGTGACATCAGCCATTAGTGTTACAATACCAACCCAAAGCAAAATTACATATTTGGGCATCACCATACACACATTGTTACAGCGAGTTGTCCAGGACAACTATGAAACTATATTAAGTAGTGTTCAAAGGGATCTGGCCAATTGGTCTGCGCTGCCAGCATTGCTACGGTCCAGGATTGCTGTGGTTAAAATGAACATAGTTCCTCGTGTGAACTTCTTAAGTACAATGATTCCCTTACCCCCACCAATACATTTCTGGAAGAAATTTGATACCCTAAGTATATTTGGAATAATAAACAACCTAGGCTAAAATACTCTACCCTGCAACGTACCACAAATACGGCTTGGCCCTCCCCAACCTTAAAATATATCAAGGAGCCTTTCAGCTACGGGTCCTCAGAGTGTGGATGGACCCCTCATCTACAGTTCCATGGAGAGAAATAGAGCAAAACCTCACTGGAAGTCTAAGACTGCAAGACCTTGCCTTTGCAGGTGTGTGTCCAAAAAAGTGTATGTTAGCCTATGGCCCTATTATCACCAACACACTGACCAACTTTAAACAGTTGGAGGAGCAACTACACTACACCAATAAGTGGCATTTGAATCACAAACCTTTTACTTATAAGCAGTGGAGTGACAGAGGTATTTATACTTTAGACCAGCTATTCAGTGAGAAAGATATGGTGAGTTTTGAAGACCTCAGAGCTAGTTTTGAGGTAGAGCTGGGCAATATATCGGTATTATATCGATATCGTCATATGAGACTAGATATCATCTTCGATTTTGGATATCATAATATGGCATAAGTGGTGTCTTATCCTGGTTTTAAAGGCTGCATTACAGTAAAGTTACGTCATTTTCTGAACTTACCAGACTGTTCTAGCTGTTCTATTATTTGCCTTTACCCACTTAGTCATTATATCCACATTACTGATGATTATTTATAAAAAATCTCATTGTATAAATATTTTGTGAAAGCACCAATAGTCAACACTACAATATCGCTGCGGTACCGATATCGACGTATTTGGTCAAAAATATCGTGATATTTGATTTTCTCATCAGGAATAGGCAAGGCAAGGTGTGATTTCTGTTTGTTTGTTTCTTTTGTTTTCCCCGAGATCACAGAGGGTGGGGGTGGGAGAGGGTATTTGTTCTTGTTCAATTTGTTTATCTGTTCTATGCACCATCTTACATTACCTGGCACATATTGTGGAATTTGTTCTGTATGTCTGAATGATAAATGGTGCTAAAAAATAATAAAAAAATGTATCTAAAAAAATTAAAATAATCCCATCACCTTCCCACGCTTCCAGCGGGAACTGGCCTCTGTGAAAAGAGCAATTTCAAGGAGTTGTTCAAGGAGTCACCAAATGACTCCCCCGTGCACGGTGTTTCAGGACCCGGAACCTGGAAGTGAGGAAGGATTTTGGGATCTGGCTTGAAGGACCAATTTGTTAAGATAATTATATTATCAATGAATGGACAAAAACACTGGAATTATTTCAAAACCTGTTTACTTGCAAGTAGAGTCACATTCTAGTACTTACAGCAAAGCACAAAATATGATTGTCGAAACCTCTCCCACAACAGCTTTTGTAATACAATGTGGAATGTGATACAAAGTCTCTAGTTATAATAAAGAGTTGATGTCTTTCTTTATCTCAGTCAGGGAGCACCTGTTCTTTCCTCGGCATCACACCGTGCTCAGACAAGGACAGTTGATGGCTCCATGGTATCTTGTTTAGAGTACAATCAGTATAATATGGTATTCTTATGCAAACTGTTTTAATAATAATAAAAAAAATAATTTTAACATCCTCCCACATACTTTTACCTACAGACGTCATTCAAACTTTGAACACAAAACCTTTAGCTATTAGCGGTTGTATTCAGCTTCATGATATCTTTTGCAGTTTTGGTGGTATCACTGTTTAAGTTTAATATTTCATTCAGGCTTTTTCTGTGTTTATAATGGAGTGAGTATTGCATGACTTAGAGGGTGATGACGTCACTAGAGTGGGAAGCCTTGGAAAATTGTCTTAAAACCTCTATAACTTGCTCTCACGGCCACAATATTTACTTGTCATACACGGTTTATACGTAAAAACTTAGCTATTATTGTCTTTTTTCAGCCAATATGCTCACTTAAACAATAGGCCTTACAGTTTTTGAATTAGCTGCCTCAAAGCAAGAAGATACCCTCTTCTCCTTATCATCCACGGCAATGTTATTTCGCTTAATCCAGTCTTGAGCACAAACCCTTTTTTAAACTGTGATATTAGAGTAATTTTTTTTTCTGTATCTACAGATATATTTAGCTTTTCAGCATTCACAAGCATTTTCTGCAGGGAATGCATTTTCTAGTTTGCATTGCAATTTACAAATACATGTGAAATGACATACAAAGATTTATTAGATAATTATATTCTTTTCATCAGTTTATGTGCTTTAGTGGCTGCAGTGACTCATCAACCCAGTCTCACGGCAGTTCGTGTAAATGTCACGTTATTCTTAATCTATTGATACGTGTTCACGGAGACGTTTTTCTCGTTTTTTACGTGTAAATGTCACGTTATTTTCTCGGGGAAAGGAAGCCGGGAGGCGGCCGAAAAGGACGCTCCATAAGCCGGGAGGCACCCGCGAGGCGGCCCCCTGGGGAGGCGCTGGACGAGGCGGCCGAGAGGCGGCCAAAAAGGACGCTCCATAAGCCGGGAATCGCCCGCTGGAGACGCGCCACAATAACGGGATGGCGGAGTTTGGGTTTAGGAAAAACCTTACGGGGAAAGGGCACCTTACACGCCGGAAGACGGCCGCGGGGGATGGGGGACGCGCCACAAGTAAGTTTCCCCGGGAAACAAAGCGCCCCACGCGATCCCCGCTCGCCCAGGTGAAAGTCCTGTGTTGTTTGACCCATCCACCCCCCCAACCAACCTCCCTACGCGGATTTTCGGCTTTTTATACTACTCCCTACCATTTTCGTGCTGTGGCCACAAAATATGCTTCCCATTAAAATACATTACTTCACATTTTCGTGCTGGTCAACACGTAAAAACCGACAAAAATGTCTCCGTGAACACGTATCAATAGATTAAAATAACGTCACATTTACAAAAACTGCCGTGAGACCGGGCTGGACTCATACACTGATTTATTTGGATAGAAAAAAATGGTGGAAATTCAGAGTGGCTGATAACTTTTCAATCACAGACAAGATGTCGAGAGCTTGTGTTGAAACTATTCCTGACAGTTAAGTCAGAGAAAATCTCTTCTACCAGACTGCAGAAATGTTTACTTTTCTGTGTGACATCTTGAAAGGACAAAACAACAGTGCTCTTCAGCTCTGGTTATTTCACAACTTCTTTCTAAAGGCTTTTAACAAAAAGTTTATTCCAATGGGACCACTGGCCTGGAAGCTACTGTTACAATCTCAGTAATCGGAGAAGACCTCTACATTTGACATGTGGCTAAGGGAGATTGGGAATCTGTTAGACCTGAAGAAAATCCTGTACACTGGGCCAGAAAGAAAAGAAAAAAAAAGCTTTGACTTATTGTCATCTGTCACTGGGCCACATTTTGCTGTGTGGCCCCGTCCACAGCAGTACAGTACATTGCTTAGTGTTCGTGTCTGGGCTGTCAGGATTGGTCGAGTGCAGAGGCAGGAAAAACCTCTTAACTGAAAGAGAGACGGAGCAGGGACCCCCTTCTACATAGACATAAATGAAGTTGCATATTGAACTGGACCTACAATAAAGTGTAGGGTTAGTTAGTGCATAGTATACTAAGCTATTAAAATAATTGTCAGCATGATTTTATAAATCGTCTTTTAATGTTAACCATAAATGTGGCAAAGTGAATGCTTGTTACCTGTATCTGTGGATTGTAGTGACTACCTTACCCAAAGGCCAGTAAGCCTATCATCAGTGGGGATTTTTATTTGCTAATAATATGTTGGATTCATGTTAAGACATTTTGATTTTCGAAAAAAATTTCAAATATTGACAATAATTTGGAGGACCAACTGTAGTAACTCTGAGGACCCCCTAAGGGTCCCGGACACCCTGTTGAAGATCTCTGATCTAGCTGATGCAGGTGTAGTATTTATTTATTTATTTATTTTTTTTTTTTTACAGTTTTCAGCGGTGATCCAGAATGAAACATCTGCGGAATTTAGCAGAACTCTGTGTCTGCAGATTAGTCAAACCACAGAAATCTGGTGGACTCAAACCACAACCATGACATGTCTCCCAAACTTGGGGTGTGCTGATTGCCATCTATAGGTAATACACTACCCCATTTCAAAAGATCCAAACCATCTCTTTAAAGGGTAACATTGTTGTTGTTTTTTAAACCTGGACACTATTTTCTTGTTTCTGTGTCTGATGGGAACAACAATCTTTGAAATTGGTCCAGTATTGAGCAAGCAAAACTACCTACAATGTATCATTAATGGGCAATTGCGCGCCTTCAATTTACGTCCACAAAAGTGCTTGTTTTGGTCACTTACAGACTCAGATTATTATAAGTATATAATAGGGGTGGAATGGTACATGTATTGGTATTGAACCGAAACGGTACGGGCGTCTCGGTTCGGTACATGAATTTGCACGGAGAATACACGGTATAAAAATAAATAAAACTCACATGCAAATGAATGAATGTAATGTGGAACTACTGTTACATACGCGTTTCTTAGGGACACCTAATCTGTAGCCCTGCCTTAGCTCTGAAGCTCCCAAGCTCCGCCTAAATGTTGAGTCGGTCCAGTGAGTCCACACGAAGCAAACTAGTCCCTTCCATATACAACCAAACACGGATGTACTGTAGCTGTATCCCTTCTTGCCTCGACCACAAATGGCCTCCAGGCACATTTGCTTCACTGTTAGCTCCGCTTTTAGCTCCACCGTTAGCTGTTAGCTCCGCCGTTAGCTCCGCTGTTTGCTGCTAGCTCTGCTGTTAGCGTGTGAAGCTAACACCACAATTCTCCAACTGCTCTGTGTAACCGAAGCTGCTCTTTTAACCCCCCTGCTCTGTGCATTCACATATGAGAGCAGCGCTTGTCTCCCATATCACACTACTAGCTGATTGTCTTATTTAGTTTACAAGTTCCAGATGGAGTCTGGAGATGATGTGGGGTAGCCTACTTATTGTTCACTGTTTACATCTTACTTTATACGCTTCAGGCTGTTACAGCTAGCTCAGGGGACAGACTGGATGACACTAGGTGGTACAGCCTGAGACAGCTAGCTCAGGGGACAGACTGGATGACACTAGGTGGTACAGCCTGAGACAGCTAGCTCAGGGAACAGACTGGATGACACTAGGTGGTACAGCCTGAGACAGCTAGCTCAAGGGACAGACTGGATGACACTAGGTGGTACAGCTTGAGACAGCTAGCTCAGGGGACAGACTGGATGACACTAGGTGGTACAGCCTGAGACAGCTAGCTCAGGGGACAGACTGGATGACACTAGGTGGTACAGCCTGAGACAGCTAGCTCAGGGGACAGACTGGATGACACTAGTCAGACAGACTGGATGACACTAGGTGGTACAGCCTGAGACAGCTAGCTCAGGGGACAGACTGGATGACACTAGTCAGACAGACTGGATGACACTAGGTGGTACAGCCTGAGACAGCTAGCTCAGGGGACAGACTGTATGACACTAGGTGGTACAGCCTGAGACAGCTAGCTCAGGGGACAGACTGTATGACACTAGGTGGTACAGCCTGAGACAGCTAGCTCAGGGGACAGACTGTATGACACTAGGTGGTACAGCCTGAGACATGCACAATAAAATAAAAAAAATTGCCTTCTGCATTTTTGTCATGCTTTTCCGTCCATTGTACCGAACCAAACCGTGATGTCTGAACCGAGGTATGAACCGAACCGTGACTTCAGTGTACCGTTCCACCCCTAGTATATAAGTGTCTGACAACATTATGCAAAGGATGCCTACAGAGGTCAACCTTTTTGTTAGAGTAAGATCCTTTTTCTTTAACATGAAACTTAAAAAATCACTATTGCCAAACGTACCATACTCCGTTTAAATAAACAGTAATCGTATCATCGTAAAACAGACTTTATTCAAATTCGACAAAAAAATAAAAAGCCATCCTGGTTTATCCTCCCACTGTTCCAGCAATCACCACTCTGGTTTGGTTGAAATAAACCCTTAATTCACCCATTTACATGTGGAAATATGCTGGCTCTATACACGCTAAAAGTCCTGATTATTTACATTGTCTGGTGGTTTGGTGATAGCGATTTCGAAGCTGTTTGTGGTTAAACAAAAAGGATCTTACTCTTTAACAAAAAGGACAACATTATGGAAAGGATCCCTGAAGAGGTCGATCTGTGGGGATCCTTTCAATTCAATTCAATTTTATTTATAGTATCAAATCATAACAGTTATCTCAAGACACTTTACAGATAGAGTAGGTCTAGACCACACTCTATAATTTACAGAGACCCAACAATTCCAGTAATTCCCCCAAGAGCAAGCATTTAGTGCAACATTGGTGAGGAAAAACTTCCTTTTAGGGAGAAACCTGGGACAGACCCAGGCTCTTGGTAGGCGGTGTCTGACGGTGCCGGTTGGGGGTGTTATGAACAGTAGCAATAATAGTCACAATAAAGATAATGGAACTATAACTAGAAAGAGTAGTTGTAGTAGTTCATGGCGAAGCAGGGCACTGCAGAGCGTAGCAGGGCATGCAACCAGACCACGGCAACAGCTGCAACCATGATTTGGTGCCACCCTAATCCAGAAAACTGCTGGGCGAAAAAACATAAGGACTCCGGGGAATAAGCTGCCCAGAGCTAGGTTAGTAACAAGCATTTCTGGGACATGGATGCACACAGATGGAAAGAAAGAGGAGAGAGAAGCTCAGTGTGTCAAAGGAAGTCCCCCGGCAGTCTAAAACTATAACAGCATAATTAAGAGCTGGTGCAAGGAAAACCTGAACCAACTCTATCAGGGTTGGTAGATGAATCTGACAACTATGAAGAGAAGCAGAGAAGAGAAGGGGTGCTGTGTCTGAAGATATACACCCTCCCCCGCTGGTCTAGGCGAACGCTGCGACTTCTCACTCCCTAACTGTAAGCTTTATCGAAGAGGAGAGTTTTAAGTTTACTCTTAAATGTGGTGACGGTGTCTGCCTCCTGGACCCAGACTGGGAGCTGGTTCCACAGGAGAGAAGCCTGATAGCTGAAGGCTCTGGCTCCCAATCTACTTTTAGAGACTCTAGGAACCACAAGTAACTCTGAATTCTGGGAGTGCAGTGCTCTAGTGGGACAATAAGGTACTAAGAGCTCTTCTAGATATGATGGTGCTAGACCATTTAGAGCTTTGTAGGTCAGGAGAAGGATTTTAAATTCAATCCTGGATTTTACAGGAAGCTAATGCAGAGAAGCTAATACAGGAGAAATATGATCTCTTTTCTTAGTTGTTGTCAGAACACATGCTGCAGCATTCTGGATCAGCTGGAGAGTCCTAAGGGACTTATTTGAGCAACCTGATAGTAAGTAATTACAATAGTCCAGCCTGCAAGTAACGAATGCTTGGACTAGTTTTTCAGCATCTTTTTGAGACAGGATGTGCCTAATTTTGGCAATGTTACGAAGATGAAAAAAGGCTGTTCTTGAGGTTTGTTTTAAGTGGGCTTAGGATATATTCTGATCAAAAATAACTCCTAGATTTTCTGACAGTAGTGCTGGATAGGGGTGGAACGGTACACTGAAGTCACGGTTCGGTTCATACCTCGGTTCAGACATCACGGTTCGGTTCGGTACAATGGACGGAAAAGCATAACAAAAATGCAGAAGGCAATTTTTTTTATTGTGCATGTCTCAGGCTGTACCACCTAGTGTCATCCAGTCTGTCCCCTGAGCTAGCTGTCTCAGGCTGTACCACCTAGTGTCATACAGTCTGTCCCCTGAGCTAGCTGTCTCAGGCTGTACCACCTAGTGTCATCCAGTCTGTCCCCTGAGCTAGCTGTAACAGCCTGAAGCGTATAAAGTAAGATGTAAACAGTGAACAATAAGTAGGCTACCCCACATCATCTCCAGACTCCATCTGGAACTTGTAAACTAAATAAGACAATCAGCTAGTAGTGTGATATGGGAGACAAGCGCTGCTCTCATATGTGAATGCACAGAGCAGGGGGGTTAAAAGAGCAGCTTCGGTTACACATAGCAGTTGGCGAATTGGAGCTAACAGCTAACAGCGGAGCTAAAAAAGGAGCTAACAGCGGAGCTAACAGCGGAGCAAACAGCGAAGCAAATGGGCCTGGAAGCCATTTGTGGTCGAGGCAAGAAGGGATACAGCTACAGTACATCCGTGTTTGGTTGTATATAGAAGGGACTAGTTTGCTTCGGTGGACTCACTGGACCGACCATAGACAGTTAGGCTATATAAGAAGGGACCGACTCAACATGATGTAGGCGGAGCTTGTGAGCTTCAGAGCTAAGGCGGGGCTACAGATTAGGTGTCCCTAAGAAACGCGTATGTAACAGTAGTTCCACATTACATTAATTAATTTGCACGCAAGTTTTATTTATTTTTATACCGTGTATTCTCCGTGTAAATTCATGTACCGAACCGAGACGCCCGTACCAATTCGGTTCAATACGAATACCTGTACCGTTCCACCCCTAGTGCTGGAGGCCAGGGCAATGCCATCCAGAGTAGCTATATCTTTAGATAATGAGGTTCGGAGGTGTTTAGGGCCCAGCACAATAACCTCGGTATTGTCTGAGTTTAACATCAGAAAGTTGTAGGTCATCCAGGATTTTATATCTTTGATGCATGATTTAGCTAACTGACTGGTTTCGTCTGGCTTGATTGATAGGTATAATTGGGTGTCATCTGCATAACAGTGACAGTTAATTGAGTGTTTCCTAATAATATTGCCTAGAGGAAGCATATATAAGGAGAATAGAATTGGTCCAAGCACTGAGCCTTGAGGAACGCCATGGTTAACTTTAGTGTGTCTGGAGGATTCATCGTTAACATTAACAAATTGAGCTCGATCAGAGAAATAGGACTTAAACCAGCTTAGTGCGATTCCTTTAATGCCAACTAAATGTTCCAGTCTCTGTAACATGATGGTATGGTCAATAGTGTTGAATGCAGCACTAAGATCTAATAAGACAAGTATGGAGACAAGTCCTTTGTCAGCAGCAGTTAGAAGGTCGTTAGTGATTTTCACCAGTGCCGTCTCTGTGCTATGATGCTTTCTAAATCCTGACTGAAAGTCCTCAAATAAACTATTGCTATGTAGAAAGTCACATAACTGATTAGCGACTACCTTCTCAAGGATCTTGGAGAGAAAGGGAAGGTTAGATATAGGTCTATAGTTGGCTAAGACCTCAGGATCGAGGGTGTTTTTTTTCAGAAGAGGCTTTATCACAGCTACTTTAAAGGACAATTCTGGCGCAAAATCGACCTTGTGGTTAATAACACATTTGTACCGAGTCGACCGTTCTCTGGGATGTGTTTTAATACTAATCGAATGTGACCAGTTTTAGAGCAAATGGCTAATTAGCTTATTACGCTAGTCATTGGGGCACCGGTAAAGTAAAAATAAATCGCCTTTCCTACACCACTAACAAGGCTCAAAATATCACCACATTTCCACGGTAGCATAATGAGGGTCCCTACATGTAAACCGAAGCATTGAGAACTTTGTAAGTGTACAGACAGTTTATTAAAAAGATTTATAAAGACAGTACCGTTCATGTAAACATGCGGGTGCTATCTCTGGAAAACAGTCACGATCAGTCGAACGCTGAACGCCGTGCTTGAGCTATGTTACTGGTTACTGGTTGCAGGCGTTCGTCGTTCAATTAGCATGAAAACATATCCCAGAGAACGGTCAACTCAGTACAAATGTGTTATTAACCCCTAGGTTCATTTTGCGCCAGATTTGTCCTTTAAATGACTGTGGTACATAACCTGTTAATAAAGACATATTAATCATGTCTAGTAATAAAGTGTTAACCACGGGTAACGCTTCTTTAAGTAGCCTCATTGGGATAGGGTCTAAGAGACAGGTAGATGGCTTTGCTGAAGAGACCTTTAACATTAATTGTTGAAGGCAAGGCACAGCCATGTTTCCATAAGAGAGATCAATCAATTTGATTATCTGATATCAAATCATTTATTAATACTGCTTTAGAAGGCAGAGATCTAATTTTTAATAGTCCACATCTAATTTACATATTCTGTTCTATCATTGCAGTGGTAGTTTTAATTCAAATTAGGTTGTTAAGTATAGCTCCTCTTTTGTTTACCTTTGATTTAACTGATCTGAGTCTGGGGACAGAGACCGTGGTTATTAGACTATGAGTGGACAACTGCTCCAACGGAAGCACAGAGGAGCGCGTAGCACTGCACCTCTGATTACTAATATCAAACTTCATGGTTTATGACCGATAATAGAGTCGATCAGATTTCTGTGGGATGAATGCCGTCTCTCCTAATCAGATCAGGCTTTCCCCAGAACGCCCTCCAGTTATCTACGTAGCCCACATCATTAGCTGGGCACCACCCCGACACCCAGCAGTGGAAGGATGACATGTGGTTGTACATGTCATCACTGATCAGATTTGGCAGGGGTCCAGAGAAAACTACTGAGTCCGACATTGTCTTTGCATATGCACAAAGTGACTTAACATTCATTTTAGTGATCTCCGATTTGTAGTATGTAGTTTTGAAGTATGATCTTACTGTATTTACAGTTATCTTTAGCCAGCAGCTTTAGAGAGGATTCCACATCGCCCACTCTGGCCCCAGGGACGCACACGACCGCGGCCGCTGAAGCCGCCAACTTCATTCTGCAGTTTAGAGCTCCCAATAACCAGAGTTGGCTTCTCAGCGGGTGTATCACTGAGTGGGGAGAAACTGTTAGAATGGCAAAGATGTTGGTGGTTAGCCAAAGACTCTGGTTTAGAGCGACTGCCGCCATGTGCGCTCCCCGGTTTAGAGCTAGCTATGCTTCCTTCGGACAGTCACCCACTCGCCCGGATGCTAGGGGCCGGCCGGGGGACTGCTAACAGTAGCTACAGTATGTTGGCCCGCACAAGCTACGGAGCGCTGGCAAGCTACGGAAGCATATGATTTTGATTCCATGGTGTGGAGCCGTGCCTCAAACTCATTGCTAATGGCTAAGCAAAAGTAGCTAACAGTGTTTTAAGAATTGTGAGATCAGTGAGGCAGTCACTGTAAGAGAAGATATCTATAAGTGCTTGAGTATAACTGGGTGCCCTGATAGCTCAGTTGGTAGAGCGGGCACCCATATATAGAGGTTTACTCCTCAAAGCAGCGGGCCCGGGTTCGACTTTGACCTGCGGCCCTTTTCTTCATGTCATTCCCCCCTCTCTCTCCCCTTTCATGTCTAAAGCTGTCCTGTCAAGTAAAGGCCTAAAATGCCCACAAAATAATGCTTGAGTTGAATAAAGCAGAGTTGAGTAAGTTTTTGCTGGAGCAGCAAACTAGCGTCACACAGGCGCACCGGAAGTGAGACAATATACTTACTGTAAAAGTCAGCATGTCAGACACTAAATAATAATCTAATATTTAAAAACAATCTGAGCCTGTCAGTGGCAAAAACAGCACTTTCAGTGGACGAAATCAACGATGCACATGTGCCCTATTTAAAAGATCTCCAACAGGGGGTCCGTGACCCCTAGGGGGTAGAGTTTAGTTTCTCAGCACAAGCCCGACCCCGACCTGAGCCCGACCGGACCTCGGGTCGGGCTCGGACCGTTATTTTCCGCCACATCCTCGGGCCGGGCCGGGCCCGAGCCGGACCCTTGATCAAGCAATTTTTTTTTTTTTTTAATCCATTACCTTATTATCCTATTTGGGTGGAGAGATAGCTATGCCATAATCAGAAATATTATAAATATATATATAGGCTATATAAAAGTAACAAATGTGTACAAAAGTTAGGCTGCAGTTAGAAAATGCAGCACGTGTCATGCGCGGAGTCTCCTCCTCTCGCACGCATCACACCGGGAGCTTGAAGATGTAAAGAAAAAAAGAAAAACAGGAGAATTAACTTTGAGCAAGTGTGGAGGAAAGTCGGAGGTATGGAAGCAGTTTAAACAAGTCGTGGGCAGTGACAACAATATGTTGTTCATCATTGTTTCTTTTTTTTTTATGTTTCTTCATTCGGATCCATTTGCGATCCGTTCCATTCTAAACTAACAGCAGTTTACAGCTTCGTCCTTGTTGTATTATTCTAAACAGATTTCTGTAGTTCAAACAACTCAGAATTGTAGTTGAGAACGTCAGTTATAACGGCCCACGTATTAAAAAAATGTCGGGTTTAAATCGGGCTCGGGCTCATAATTCCAGTTAATGTGTCGGGCCGGGCCGGGCTCGGACGCAACGTGCTCGGGCTCGGGCAGGTTCGGGCTTGATTTTTTTGGGCCGATCTAAGCTCTACTAGGGGGTTCTCAGAGTTGCTGCAGTAGGGCTGCCAAAATTGTTGTTTGATGGTTTAAAAAAATAAATAAATAAAATATATCTATATATATATATATATATATATATAAATATACATATATATATATATATATATATATATATATATATATATATATATATAAATATACATTAACATGAATCCGTTTTTAATGCACACAACATTGATGATATGCTTACTGGCCTGCAGCTAAGGTAGCCATCCCCAGATACAGTTAAGCTTAATTAAAGGCATGTGTATAGGCCGCCCTAACCTTTATTGTAGGTCCAGATTAATTTATAACTCAATTTTATAAAATATATGTAGTAGGGAGTCCCTGCTCCATCTCTTTTTCAGCTAAGACGTCCTTGGCCTAAAAAAACGTTGAAGACCCCTGCTCTAGATGATTACATTGCGGCTGCCAGTTACAGCGTTCTCGCTCAATACTGAACAGTTGCAAAGATGTTTTTCACATTAGTCATTTAGACAGCAATGCATGGGAAAATAGGGTGCATGTTGAAGAAACAAAAAAAAAATTACCCTTTAACTTTAATGGATACAATTTGATTTGCCTTAGTAATACTCATAATTAATATATGTATATGTATGTATGTATATGTATGTACTGAACTATTTTTCTAAGAAAGAAAGATAGAAACTTTTAAGCATACTGTATAGTACAATTTAAAGCGAGGCTGTACTTCTGATGAAAAGACCCAACAACATGCAGTTTAATTTTTTTGACAGTTTCCTCATCCCTAGCAGCTGGTAAAATGGCAGTCTGCATTAACAGGCTTATTCCTGCAGTTTCTGATGAGCTCCTTATCCCAACTAACCCGCCCAGTGATTTAGATTTTTTTTAAGCACAATTCCTGTTTCAAGAGGACCTGAGAAAAAGCTAAAGCAGCATCAATTGTGTTTGATACAAACACAAATATGCAAAAAGAAAATTGCATATTTGTGCATGTATATGCATTTAGCTAAATATAGTACTGGCTGGAATTGAAATAAGAAGTTCAAGCTCCCAGAAAGGTGGCTAATATTTTGATGTTCACTGAGTTCCTTTCAGTATTTGAACGAATTCTTCCTCTGCGTGCGCTTATTACTCTAATAGATGATTCATGCATGAGTCCCCCTGGAACAGTAGTATTTATGGTAACTGGGTAACTGCACAGTAGATATTGTCTTTCCAAACAGAAAATGCTCACTTTTTGCGCCCTCTTTAAGGCCTAATGAGTATTTGTCATTTGTAATTACATCCTCAAGTGGCACACTGACATTCTTGCCTTCAGTAAATTCCAACTGCCACCCAAACTTTCGATTCAATTCAGCCTCAAATTGTATGCCAGCTTTTGTCAGAACAATACAGCTTGAAGAAAAAAAAACACACAATACTACTTTATATGCTAAAGATTTAGTCTAGGTAAGCATGCCTTATCTATATGCAAATGATCAGTTATCAACTTCAATAACTGTTGAACGAGGTGTCTCCAAACATGGTATTGCCTTCATTTGTCAGGCTGCCAGGGTGGCCCAGTTTTTTAATGCAAAAGCGTTCAATCTTGAGGGAGATGGCAGCAAACACAGACAAATAGCTCATGGAAAAAAGCAGAGGATAGTTAAGAGCACAAAACGCCAGCGATGATAATGAGTCCTGTTTGTGTTGTCCACTTCATCTTTATAGCAAATGATAAACCAACTAGTCAAAAGCAAATGAAAAACAACTCCGTAATGCTAATTGAAACAATTTCTCTGCGCAGCGTGGGGAATTGGGCTGTTTTACAAAAAGAGAAAGTCTGTCCTTGAGCGGATCCTCAGATATAAAAACATCATCCAACAACCACCTGCACAGAAGAAAAAGTGGCAGGCATAATATTAAAAACAATGGTTGACATTTTCTCAATATATTGTTAGCTCACTTCATATTGTACAGAAGTTATTTCGTATAGCTCCAGGCAGCTCCTTTCATAAGACTTATTGCTGGCACAAAAGAAGGTGACAGCATCGCTGAAGTTAAAATATGACAATCACACTGATACTTAATTTCTGCTCAAATCATCAGGGCTCGCATTTGTACCGTTTCCTGATATGGAGTGCAAACATTTTGAGTTTTTATTATTGTATGTGTTGCAGTAATTGTTCCTTTTTATGTGTAGTGTGTTTCTTAGTGTTTTGACTTTTGCATCTGTTTTAGTATTTGTATTATATATATATTTAGAGCACACTACTTTTTATGGTTGTGCTTTGACCATTGTATATGTTTAGGATTTAGAAGCTTTTTTTTAGGGCATCTGTACGTGGCAGGTCGTTAAATTGCATCCACATTTCCTTCACTTGATTCCCTTCCTCGTGTCTTAGTCCGTCCCACTGAGGAAGCATGGGAGGAGAGAGGAAAGGAGGAAATGTGTTTTTAGAAGGATGAGACGTTCTTTCCTCTGAAGTGTCACGTGAATTTGTCAGCTGTATGGGCGGAGTTAGCAACTCCTTCAGCTGCACGGCTTCAGGGAAGGCTGATATCGTGTATTCTCGCTCATAGCTCCTCAGAGATCCTTGCTCTTCGCTCCTTGGGGCAGGAATAAGAGCTTTGAGACGAACTTCACAAAGGAGGGCCAGAACAACTTATGGTTTAAGCGAAGCAGCTCCTCTGTCTATTCTGTTTTCCCCTCCCTGTTTCGCCGTCTCCTCTATTTCTTCATGTGTCAAAGCCAAGCAGCTAATTGGAGGAAGGCCACAGCCGGATACTTAACAAAATAAAACAAATTTCAAAATAAAACACCCAGGTTTATGGTGATTTAGACTGTCTTGACTTCTCAGCTGTGTCTACAATAAGACACACAATCAGGCAAACAGAGAGAGACGGACGGACGGACAGACACACACACACACACACACACACACACACTGATGATGATTATCTGTTTTTTTATCAAAAGCCTGAATCTCTGCAATGTCGATATGAAATTTCAATCATGTTGACTAATTCAACCTTTTGAGAGGAGAAGGGTCGTTTTGTAACCGGCGCAGAGAAATGATCAGGCACGAATCTACACTTCACGGCGCTTTGCCGGCAGTGTGTTCCTGTTGTTATAAACCGCAGCTCTTCACTCAGTCTGGGCCAGTCTGTTCACCTTCGTGGTCCACACATTTATTTGGTTGTCTTAAGTTGCTGTCAAACCTCACTGATATCTTGAATTTTTGCTTGAGAGTCAGGTTACCGGTCTGGTGAGAGGATACTCTCCACCCACGTCTACAGGGTCTCATCCTTGCACTTTCTTTATCAATTGTAAATACAATTGTGCAGTGTGACTAACCCTAACAACACCTTTTCTAATGTATTGAGTTTTGACTTTTGTGTGGGTTGTAGCCTAGTATGTTGTACCATTTTGTGTTGGGAGTGACTGGGATTTCTCCTAAAAAAAGGTTGAAGACAGCAAATTGCCTTTGAAGTTTTTACTGGAAGTAACTGTGAAAAATGTATTGGACTACAAATTCAGTGACAGTGACAAATCAGAAAGCAATGATATTCCATACACAAGAGTTATACTAAAGGTACTGTGGAAATGAATTAGTTCATTTAAGAAGTAGGGTGTAAAGAATAAAATACACAACCGTATGTTTACTTGCTCCTAGTTTTTGCTGTGAAAATGACTGGATCGTTAAATATAAAAATGAAGAAGTACCTAAACATTTTAACATGTTTTTTTTACATGATATAAGAAGCAGCATTTCCACCTTAAAATGGGCTGTCTTTGTAACATCCTATCACCTTGTCTGGGACGTACAGGTACGGTGTGAGGGTGTAGGGACTGGGTCGCCAACATACGCCTGCTGGGAAGAGCCTGGCTGCATATTCTTCCATCTGTCTGCCTGCAGAAGCTCCATCCATAAAGGCAAATTTGCAGAGCAATCCAAAAGAGAAAGAGTCTCTCTTTTTTTCCACCCTCTTTAAATGTCAGGCAGTCTCACATATCTAATATACTTGAAGGCAAAACTGTTGAGATCCACCAAGTCTGAGGCAGATGATTTGAGCCTTAGAAGCCCTAAGAGCTATAGTCCTTATCTGGTCCTTTTTCCCCTAGCAGACGGTAACTGTATGAACGTCTCCTCCAATCGTCTGTGCTGCAAAACACTCTTATCTCCGCTTCACTGCATACCTTCTCCCTGCACTCACTAAAATTGAACCACAAGTCATTTCACTGCATGTAAACGGTTTCATCCCGAACTGTGATATGTGATATATCAATTTTGGAAGAAAAGGGACTTGATAGTTTTCCTATTAACACATTCGATTGCATCGCCTAGAAAATATTACTACTTTCTACGTAAAGGTCAAAGCACGGCTGATAACATAAGGAATGTTCCCAAATAACCTTTTTCTATCGTCATTCATTGTATAACAGAAGGTAAAGTTCACAATGTAATCATTTTTGTTTTAAAACCCTTAATATAATCAATAATCGCATGGAGTTTTGCCGTTACACAGCCCTTCAGAAATGTTGTAAGAGCTCAAACTACAACTAAAATCAATAGCATGAGGAAGATTAATGCTTTAAAGTATAGCAGCAGCTTAAACAATAATTTTGTTACAGTTGAGTACTGACTTCAACTCCCTGAAGCCTTCTGCGAGGGTTATTAACAAAGGTAGTGTTTATCATGGTGCTCTCGGGCAAATAAAACAAAGGGAGAAATGTGTTTGTGCTTGTAGCAGTGTAACACACTACATCACTGTAATTGAGTGTATGCAGGCAGAGCAGGAAAAGATGTTGAGTGGCCACACTAGTGCTTGTGTGAAACACATGTACGCGTTCACTTCATGCATACAGTACAGTACAGAGCTGCACAGCTCAAAGTAGAAACCATATGCACTCAAACTTCTTTTTTCTCTGTCATTTTGAGCCAATATTCTTCTTCTCACAGGTATTTGTTTCTCTGTGCGAGCTCCAAATATATAGCTGGCAGACATATGAGAGCTTTAGGCAGTGGAAAGAATGAATTGTACAATGCTGTGTGTCAAAATGTCAGCGTTTTGATACAGCAGCTTAGCTTGCTGTACTGTAAAACTGTAGAATGCTACACAGTCTTGCCAACAATGAAACATGTTGAAGTAAGTTCGGGCGAATCAAATTATTTGACAGCTAAAGTATTGTTAAAACACACTAACAAAGATATATTTCTGAGGCCATAGTCTATAGAGTTTATGGACACCCCAATTAATGACTATATAATATAATAATGTACCATAACTGCACCGTAATGAATGTATCCATCCACATGCTTCAGGCCTCCTTAAAGTCACAGTGAAACAAAAGTTAGCGTCTAAAGTGTCAACAAAAAGTGTTAGCATGGGTTTAGATCCGAGAGGGATTTAAATAAATGTATACAGATGTGATTGGATCACCCAAAAGTGGGCGTTGCTTAGCGAATACAGCACAATGCACAGAGCTGTAGAAGGTTAGGATCTCCGGAGCCGCAGAGGTACTTCCCTCACCTGCGTGGTTAGATCAGAAGGAAAATTGAATAAATTAGGCCTCATCCACACCTTTAAAGAAAAAAAAGGGCCTCACGCCCTAGGTGTGCCACCCAATGTCATGAAGAGCGACAATGTTAGTGAGTAGTATTAAACACTAAAGATCCGCTTAAGGAGGCAGGCTGGAGTGGTGGATGTGTCAAACAACACAGGGCTTTCACCCAGCAGACCAGGGTTCTTGTCCTGTTCTCATTCCGGCTGTCACTTAAACATACATGTTTTAACCCCATCCACAGTCTTTTCTAACCCTACCCTGGTGTTCTTTGATGCTGTGATGTTGTATGAAGAGGAATCCGCTGACACTGTTCTTGGTTATAAAAGTTTATTACATCAAAGAATTTCAGCGTCAATTTACAAGCTTCTGCAGGAGCATGCATGCATTGTGTAACATATGTGTAAGTATATGATTGGAGCAGGGAACTGACCAATTGCTGCTTTATTCTGGCATATCTCCAAAGAAGGACTCTCCTGTCTTGGGGGGGTCCTTCTAATGTTAACAGTTTCCAGATGTTTTCAGCAACAGTAGGGTGAAGTTCATAGGACTCCCTTATAGCAAACCTTCATATACTACACTACCTAAATGGTTTTACCCTGCACATTGAAAAATGACGTTAAGTGGTCCCAACCCATCCATCTTCTTCCGCTTATCCGGTAACGGGTCGCGGGGGGAGCAGCTCCAGCAGGGGACCCCAAACTTCCCTTTCCCAAGCCACATTAACCAGCTCCGACTGGGGGATCCCGAGGCGTTCCCAGGCCAGGTTGGAGATATAATCCCTCCACCTAGTCCTGGGTCTTCCCCGAGGCCTCCTCCCAGCTGGACGTGCCTGGAACACCTCCCTAGGGAGGCGCCCAGGGGGCATCCTTACCAGATGCCCAAACCACCTCAACTGGCTCCTTTCGACGCGAAGGAGCAGCGGCTCTACTCCGAGCTCCTCACGGATGACTGAGCTTCTCACCCTATCTCTAAGGGAGACGCCAGCCACCCTCCTGAGGAAACCCATTTCGGCCGCTTGTACCCTGGATCTCGTTCTTTCGGTCATGACCCAGCCTTCATGACCATAGGTGAGGGTAGGAACGAAAACTGACCGGTAGATCGAGAGCTTTGCCTTCTGGCTCAGCTCTCTTTTCGTCACAACGGTGCGATAAATTGAGTGTAATACCGCACCCGCTGCACCGATTCTCCGACCAATCTCCCGCTCCATTGTCCCCTCACTTGCGAACAATACCCGAAGGTACTTGAACTCCTTCACTTGGGGTAAAGACTCATTCCCTACCTGGAGAAGGCACTCCATCGGCTTCCTGCTGAGAACCATGGCCTCAGATTTAGAGGTGCTGATCCTCATCCCAGCCGCTTCACACTCGGCTGCGAACCGATCCAGTGAGTGCTGAAGGTCACAGGCCGACGATGCCATCAGGACCACATCATCCGCAAAAAGCAGCGATGAGATCCCCAGCTCACCAAACTGCAACCCCTCTCCACCCCGACTACGCCTCGATATCCTGTCCATAAACACTACAAACAGGATTGGTGACAAAGCGCAGCCCTGGTGGAGGCCAACTCTCACCTGAAACGAGTCCGACTTACTGCCGAGAACCCGGACACAGCTCTCGCTTTGGTCGTACAGAGATTGGATGGCCCTGAGAAGGGACCCCCTCACCCCATACTCCCGCAGCACCTCCCACAGTATCTCCCGGGGGACCCGGTCATACGCCTTCTCCAGATCCACAAAGCACATGTAGACCGGTTGGGCATACTCCCAGGCTCCCTCCAGGATCCTTGCGAGAGTAAAGATCTGGTCCGTTGTTCCACGACCAGGACGGAATCCGCATTGTTCCTCTTCAACCTGAGGTTTGACTATCGACCGAACCCTCCTTTCCAGCACCTTGGAGTAGACTTTACCGGGGAGGCTGAGAAGTGTGATACCCCTGTAATTGGCACACACCCTCTGGTCCCCCTTTTTGAAAAGGGGAACCACCACCCCGGTCTGCCACTCCTTAGGCACCGTCCCCGACTTCCACGCAATGTTGAAGAGGCGTGTCAACCAAGACAACCCCTCCACACCCAGAGCTTTAAGCATTTCTGGACGGATCTCATCAATCCCTGGGGCTTTGCCACTGTGGAGTTGTTTAACTACCTCAGCAACTTCCACCAGGGAAATTGACGACAATCCCCCATCATCCTCCAGCTCTGCCTCTACCATAGAGGGCGTATTAGTCGGATTTAGGAGTTCCTCAAAGTGCTCCTTCCACCGCCCTATTACCTCCTCAGTTGAGGTCAACAGCGTCCCATCCTTACTGTACACAGCTTGGATGGTTCCGGCTCCTTCCCCTACAGAGAGGTGACGTTCCACGTCCCCAGAGCCAGTGTCTGCTGCCCGGGTCTGGTCCGTCGAGGCCCCTGACCTTCACTGCCACTCATGTGGCAGCGCACCCGACCCCAGCCAGAGGTGCCACGTAGCTTTTTCGGGCTGTGTGGCAAACCCTGCCACCAGGCGCTCGCTGACGGGCCCTCCATCTGGGCCTGGCTCCAGACGGGGGCCCCGGGCTTCCTCCGGGCAGGGTCACTCCATCTCTACCTCGTTTTTTCATAAAAACAGTTTTGATTTTTTGAACCATTCTTTGTCTGGCCCCTCCCCTGAGACCACTTTGCCTTGGGAGACCCTACCAGGAGCACAAAGCTCCAGACAACACAGCCCTCAGGTTCATAGGGACACACAAACCTCTCCACCACGATAAGGTGATGGTTCCAGGAGAGGTCCCAACCCAGAGCGTCAAAAAGTGGTCCAAGGGGTCCTGACCTCGCATTGCCAGACCTTCCTCCACAGCGCTGCATAGGAGGGTCTGGCTAGTCCACACAGCATTCTGGGATGAGAGAAAACCGTGCTCTGGTTTATTGGAATTTCTTTAAACCAATCACGATCGTCTTGGACGGCGCTGAGTGCCGGACGGAAAGCCACAGTGCCTCTGCTAAATAGTCTCAGGAAGGAACTTGTTTTGGTGGAACATGTGTACGTTCAAAAGTAGTTTTAGTCGTGCAACAGAAAACTCAGATTGGACAGATAGTCTAGCTAGCTGTCTGGATTTACCCTGCAGAGATCTGAGGAGCAGTTAACCATAGTCCTCACAAATCCACCAGAGGTTAGAACGCCAACACAAAGGAAGAGGAAGGTATGTATGTTGCACCCCAAGCTCAAGACAAGTCATCTAAAAAAGAGAGGGAATTTTGATATATAAATATTTAAAAAAAAGATTGGACACATATTTAGTATTTAACAAGAGATGATAGTTCAAATGTGGACCAAAGAAATCTTAGAAAATGTACTGCATACTGCAAAAACAAAGCCTGAATCATTAATACATATTGATAAATGAAGGTTGAAGGTCTAACAGGAAAACATTTGCCATGACTACAATAACTATCATTGAGGCTTATTATTATCTTATGATTTTACGGAGATTTCTTTCCAAGGTTTCCGTTATTTCAGTTCTTAGCTAAAGGATATTTAAATTGCCTTGCCTGTTTCATCTCTCTGCTCTCAATACAGTTTATGGCATTTTCCTCCTTAACCCCTCCACCACCATCAACTTCACATCTATGGCTCCCAAGGGGGATCTCCAATTGGTGGCAATTTATCCCCATAAATCTATCTAATCGATGGGTTCAAAGCCAAAGTCTTTTTAGTACATAAAGCTTCTGCAAGATGTTGTGTCACATCAAACATTGCTAGTACAATTCTATTTTAATGGATCAAGTTGAAATCATAGTATCATAGCAGGCAAGCAAAACCAAATGAGACACAGCAAGAGTGTGCACAGTATTTTGTTAAAGGAAAGTAGTACTCAGAACTCTGATCTATTTTCCATTTTAGTCCATCAATATTTCAGCAGATATAATTGCCTCCCTCATGATGTAATGGCAACAATTTTGTCTGCAAAAACAAACTGTTAATCTACAGTACATGTAAATAAACTAGAATATGGCATTTGCTCTGTCTAAAGCTGAAAGATTCCTGGGTGCTTGAACACAAAGCCTCTGTTTTAATGAAACACTCCAGCAAGTGATCACACACACGTTGTATTTACAGTTTGGTTCTGTTAAACACACAAGGTAACAAGCAACTATCACAATACACACATGAACCCAAATAGGATTCATTTATCTCCACAGAAGGTCATGGTTGGAAACAAACTTGTACGTAAAGCCCACAGACCCAACCAGGCCCGTATTAAGACAATGTGGTGCCCCTGGGCACTATACCTCAAAGTGCCCCCCCCCCTTTACCCATGCTGTCCTCCTGGCAAAAATATCAGACATAATCAAGGGGATTTCTCAAATGTAATTTACTAACTTGTCCAACTACATACATGTAGGCATATGAGCAGTGAGCACTATATTCAAATTTCTCAATTCAAAATGTCTATCAATTCAAAGAGCCAAAATCAATACTATATATTGCAGCATTGTGGGTCGGTCAAATATGTATTTTTCCGACTTTATTTCACGGGCCCTGAAAGCAACTCCTCTGATTGGTCAAAAACTTTCAAAAGCATCATGGGAAAGCTAAAACTGCTTTAGCATCACAGCTAATGACAATAAAAGCACCGAAAATGGATAAGATATAGACAAAAGACTATCAATTTTAGATCTAAGAATATGGATTTATTGCACAAAGTCCTCTGAAAGAAATACGAGTTCTAGGGAAAGAAGCGCAGACTGTGGACCGGTCTTGTACACTTCTCTGCTTACTGAATAAACTCACAAAGCGCACACGCCGTGCTGTGTGCTAGGAAAACACAGAGAAGGGTTGGGCGCAACCAAGTCTCACCAAGAGGTCGGGGGAGTTGTGTGAAAAATGTTTTTATTTGCTTGCCAATCACATTAAATCAAGAAAGCCAACCACTTACAATTTTTTTATAACAGTTAACATTTTACATTAATCATTATGATAAAATTCATTCCCCCCTCCCATCCTCCAAATGATACATTTGCGCGTACCCGTGGACCAACTCAACTCTGACAGATTGGGGAGGGGAGTGATAGTGGTCATGTAATATCGATTTATTTATAATTTATTATTATTATTATTATTATTATTATTGTGAAATTAGTGTTCATAAACGAGTAATGTATGGTCTTTCAACAATTTCAAGTGAATAATATAACAATTTACGGAAAATATTGTTAAAGCTTGTGTCATGTGGTGCCCCCCCACTGGTTGTGAATGGTTGCCCAAGTGCCCTTATGGATAATCCGGGCATGGACCCAACACATTCTCACTCCCCGTGCTTCAAAAAAAGGCCTTTGGCGTGTTACTGACGCAAAAAGTCTCCTTCAGCGTACCCTTACATGCAGGGTAAAACCACTTGGTTAGGGAAAGATTGTGGGTAGGGTTAAAAAAAGTGTATGTTTAACTGACATGCAGGACAAAAAGGGGACAGTTAGGATTAGGAACAGTTCGTGGATGGGGTTACAAAATGTACGTTTCAGTGACATGCGCGACAAGAACGGGAAACGAACCCTGGTCTCCTGATAGAAAGTCCTGTATTGTTTGACCCATCCACCACCCCAATCTGCCTTCTATGTGGATATTCTGTCTTTCATACTACTCGCTTTTTTCATACTAACCGTTGTCGTTCTTCATACTACGCCATCTTTCAGAGCCGCGGTAGAGCTGCTGCTCTGCCCTTTGCGTTCCATACAGACGCTAAAGGGTGCATTGTGCGTCGGTATCGGACGCTGAGAGCGACTGACCAAGCCTCATAAACAAGTTATTCATGTCTATTCATTGTTTACTACTCTTTCTTTGCATCCCATGCCTTGGCCCAAAGTTTAAAAGAGAAGTCTTTACACTGAGGGAGGTCATAAGAGGATGTGTCATTGAGGAAAGGCCAGCATTGCCCATTAACGAAGAGATAAGAGCACATTATTGTGTTTTCGCTTAATCTCTGTCTTAACCACACACACACGCACACACGCACACACACTCTCACTCACACACACACACACACACACACACACACACACACACACAGATGCATGCTTCCCCCTATTTATCCACCACCAAGGAATGAATGAAGTAAATCCTAGTATTCATACGTAGCTTGGATGAGTTCACTCCTCATATTAAAACATGCATCCTAAGAGATAGCATCAAAGTGGCACTCTCATGACAACAACTGCGACACGAGCAGAAAAGGGCTCATTTTACCTGAGACACGTCCTCTTCACTCTACGGAGCAAGGCCCCGGAGGACTCAAGGTTACTCTCTATCATCGGGACAAATCATTACAGCGAGATGGGGAGACAAATCTACGGTGCCCGCTCCCTATTCCCCGGCATCATGGCTAACGCATCACGGCTAACCTGTGTGTTAATATTGTAACGGTGAGAGCACGTGGATGCTGTTACAGCGAGGCAAGCCTCTGCTCTCTGCACAATTGGCTGTTCAGCACATTTATATCATTAAAATATGCTTGGCAGCTCCCCTGGTGTTGCCCTCTCCGGCACCGCATGCACTGATATGTGGCATATCATAACAGGGTGATGTCCATCAAAACTCTCACTGTGCTCATGTCTCCTAACGCTGTTGCAATATTCACCCCACGAAAGTTTCACGTTAGCTTTTTTCCTTGTATTTTAATGCTAAATTGACAAAAAAATAAGGACCAGTTCCCTGCTCTGTGAAATACCTGACTCAGTCTCATATGAGCCTGGATGCTATTGCACTGCAGTGTAATATATGCAGCCTCTTTGCTGAGGAGCACCGTTTAGTAAAGAACAGGAAAGGAGGAAAGTTCATTTTCAAAGGGTTTATTGAATTCTTTTACTTGATCTTTTCTCCGACATCGAAGCCTTTGCAATTAACAAGTCATTTGTTTTTCTTTATTGTCGTCTTGGCAGGTGCCTAAAGTCTGTTCATTTCCTCCTGAGAGCTGTGGCTGCGCTCACCCTGACGCCTCCATTGATTGTAGCGGCTGATAGGACCGGGCCATCAGGGAGCCCATTCTATAAATGCACCACGCTGTTTGTTCCCCCATGTGCTCGCTAGGCAAGGTTATTGGTGGGGTTCCTGTGTGTGTGTGTGTGTGTGTGTGTTTGGGCATGTCAGACAATATGAGGTAGGAAAGAACCAAGCATCGACTGTAAAAAAAAAAATAATAATAATGGACGAAGCTGAGCCTGAAAAGTGAAGCCAATGTAAACCTGCATTCTATCTAATTACCAGCAGGGGGCGACTCTAAAAAGAAGTCCAGTTCTATAGAACGCTATGAGAAAACATTTTCACAATAACTTTATGGCCTCAATTACTAGTTTTAAGTCTTTTTCAAAACAGCATGATGTCCATTTTGTAAATTATGGTTACATTTATGTTAAAATTTCACAATAATGCAGGGGATGCCTTAGGGGCTTGGCTACACGCCAACCTCTCAATCAGGACAGAGGCTTAGCAATGCTAACCATGGCCCTGTGGACAAAATTGCCTAAAAGTATCTTGTTCAGTCTTATGCCAACCAAGCTAGCTAGCAACTCCTAGCATTAGCCGATTGAATGGCGGCAGTACCCAGTGGTCTGTGTTCACCCGCCGGTAAATCTCCACTGGATGACTCGCTTCAGAAGGGTTGAAAATCATCAACTTTCCCGCTTTGGCATTTATCCTAGCGCAGCGCCATTGTAACCATAAACAACACTGGCTCCCCAGTTCGACCCTCTCGTCAAAAATCTTCACATCCGGTCGCAAAAAAAAAAGAAAAAGCGACGCCTGTATCGCCAATCTCGAGTCTTCAAAGCGACAGTCCACAAACCAATGGGTGACGTCATGGCTGCTACGTCCACTATTTTTACAGTCTATGGAACCAAGTCAAGGAGACTCTGAGGTGAAAGAAAAAGACTGCAGGAGAGGGGAATAAAGAGGCAGAAAAAAGTGTGCCGCCGCTGCCACCATCGCTGCTCGTGTCAGCTCCTCAGACAAACGTTTTCCTTTCTTCTTCCCTCACTTCATCTTCCCTCTCTCTGTTCTACTTCTGCCTTCTCCTTCTGCCCCCCTATCCTCCTCCCTTCTCTATTGTATCCCACTATTTCCCCTCCATTGCCGCCCTCGTCTTCTCTCCCATCCTTTATCCTCTTTCCTGCTATTATTACCAGCCACATTAATACCAGGTGTGTAATTGCAATGCTTCTCCTCTGTTTGGTAACCTGGACAAGCTGCTCATTCTGAAATACAGTAGAAAAGTGGCAGATTGAGGTCAGCTGTTGTAGTCATGGTAAATCTGGGATGTAAAGCATAGTGCTGGTTTTGTTTCCTAAGCAACATATACTTACAAAAACAATTCATTAAAACACACACATCCAACTAGAAAACACAGCATGTGGGTTATATACATATACTCAAGTAACAAAAAGTAATAACACTAAATTCAATTCAATTAAAATCAATATTTTTTTTATCATCTGTACAGATAGTAACTTGTTTGCACAAATCAAGAAGTTGATCTGAAAATACAAAGTAACTAACCACAGTGAGGTAACAATATGAACTACCTTGAAATTAGTAGTAGTTATTACTATCTCCACAGCGCTGTGGAATAAGGTCTGGCTACACCAAACATACATTCATTCTGTATACATACCAGTGGTGGTGTGCAATACTGCAATATTTGGTATCGATCCAATACCAAGTAAATACAGGGGTAACACTTTACAATAAGGGTACATTAATTAGCATTACTTAATGCATTACTAATCATTAACTATTAATTACAGTTAAATAAGGTGTCTAATAAACATTTATTAACAATGCTCATGTTAACTAAGGTATTAATTGATGCATTATTTACCATTAGTTAATGCCTTAACTAACTGTTAATAACAGTTAACTAAGGTGTCTATTTTACCATTAGTTAATGTACTAAAAAGCCTAAACTGGAAATAACAGCTAACTAAAGTGTCTACCTATCATTTACAAATGCTGTTAATAATAACTAAGATATTGATTGATTCTTTCATTGTTTAATGATTTGTAAGATGCTATTTACATTAGTTATTACAGTAATAAGCATTGCTTAACAATTAATCATACAATATTAAACATTAGGTAAATGTTAACAAATGTCTGTTAATTAAGGTATTTCATAATATTACTAGGTGGTTGATAAAGATGTTTGTCTTAACATTCACAGCCAAACTATCTCATTATGAGAAAACTGTTTTTTATTGTTTATTTACAGGTTATGGTTGTCCACATACTTTGTCCACTATATTTGTCCATCCTCCAACGTACGACTTACTGTTGGTAGAGGGTGAGATCAGCGAAAAGACTCCATAGTCTCCATGTAGAGGTTTGCTTCTTCCAGTCATGAATCCAGCATCTTGAGCCTGTTTTGCCAGTGTTTTGTTTTTGCTCTAACCTGAAGTTCGTTTTTCCTGAGTTTCCTGAACACATCCTGGCTGATTCTCCAACCACTTTCACCTGCTGCAATCTGCACACTCGGCCCTGATTATCATCCTCTGCACCATATAAGCCGTGACCAGACATCCATTCCCTGCCGGATCGTTAGCGTAACCAGTATGTTTAGCTCTCGTATCAAGCTTCTAGTTTTGGAAAGTCTTTTGCTGTTTTTGTCTCTTTGCCTGTCGCTAATCTGCCGCCTGTTCCTCTGTCTACAGTTACTCACCTGGATTGTCACTCACACCTGCCTGGCTGTCTACTTCACTGCAGCACTTTTGGATCAGCACAAAACCCTCCAGCCTCACTGCCGACCATCTGGACCAAATCGTTTCCACATTCAATTTCCAAATAAATACTTACCTTGTAATTTCTACTTATCTTGTCCTGGTCTGCTTTTGGGTTCCTGCACTAGACAAATTGTGACAGAACGATCCGGCCAAGATGAACCCAGCGGATCTGGACTCTTTTCGTCATGCCATTTCCCAGCAAGGAAATATGTTGGGACAGCACAGTGTGGCACTACAGGAGGTAACAAATTTAATTCAAAATTAACTACTAGTCTTACCACTATCCAGGCTCAGCTCAGTGCTCCAGCAGTTTCTTCACCACCTGTTTCACCACCCTCGCCTGCTGACTCAGAAGCGGTGTCGTTCCGAGAGCCCAAAGTACCGACACTGGATAAGTACGATGGGGATTTGGGAGGATGTCGTTCTTTTCTCATGCAGTGTGACTTGGTTTTTGACTTGCAGCCCTACTCCTATGCTTCTGATAAAGCTAGGATTGCCTTTGTAATTGAACTGTTGCGGGGAAAGGCTCCGGAGTGGGCATCTGCCCTTTGGGAACGACAGGACTCCTGCTTGGCTTCATACCACGCTTTCTCAGCCGAGAGAGGAAACTTTTTGATCACCCCGTCCGAGGTAAGGACGCATCTAAGTGATTGTGCTCTCTGCGCCAGGGATCACGCAGCGTAGCAGAATTTGTGATTGAATTCAGAACATTGGCAGTGGAAAGTGGGTGGAATGAGGAATCACTACAGGCTCTGTTTCATCAGGGATTGTCTGAACAGATAAAGGATGAACTAATCTCTTATCCTGAGCCTAGGGACTTGGACGACGGATTTGTGTTGACAACAGGCGCGGAGAAGAGAAGGAGTGAGAGATGTGAGTTTTCCAACCATTCTCTGCGTCGTCAACCTTCCAAATCTGGAAATGGAGCGGAGTTGGGGAACCAAGCTACATTCCAGGAGATTAAGGGGGAACAGCGGTCATCAGATTCCGAACCCATGCAGGTGGGACGTCACGGATTGTCAGTAGAGGAGCGCCAGCATAGACGTGAGTCAAACAGCTGTTTTTACTGCGGTAACAGGAACCATTACGTCTCCTCCTGCCCTCAGAGGCCGTTAAACTCCCAGACTCGCTAAGAGTGGGAGGATTATTAGCGAGCCAATCTTTGATAGATTCAGGGGCAGATGACAGCTTCATGGACGCCAATCTGGTGGAACAGCTGGGGCTCTCCAAGGAATGTCTCCCGGAGGCCATTGAAGCTACCACACTTAACGGCGAATTATTGGCCCGGATAACTAAGATAACTGGACCCGTTAACTAGAGTTGAGCCGGATACTCGGCTGAAACGAGTATCCGGTACGGATAAAGCACTTTTGCCAAGTACGAGTATTATACGAGTAATACGAGTCAATATCTGTGCTCGGATTGAATAAAAATCTTCATTGGATAGTTGACTGTGTCTGCGTTCTGTGATAGGCTAGTCGTTACAGCGCCCCTCCCCTACACACATACAGATTTATTGCGTTGTTGTGTCCCGCTCTGCTCGCTCACACACACACAGAACATCTCTCTCTCTCTCTCTCTCTCTCTCTCTCTCTCTCTCTCTCTCTCTCTCTCTCTCTCTCTCTCTCTCTCTCTCTCTCTCAGGTTCGCCGGTCTTTTCCGTTAACGTTTAGGGTTTCTTCAGCTTCAGGTTTGTTTTTTACTTCGGTTTGTAGTACTTACTTATTAACCAGTAGAGTTCTGGTAAACGTGGGGTTTGTTCAGACGTGGTGCTTGGTAGAATGCGACTCGCGTTGCGTCTCTGCCTGTCGGAGATTTTTTTTCTTTTTTAAACCGTCAGCTGGCTCTAAACAGATCTGAAAAACAGCGTCGGACTATTTGATCCGTAGAACACAGTCCCCCCCCGCCCCCCTCTCTCTCTCTTTCTCTCTCTCTCTGTCTCTCTCTTACTCTCTCTCACACACACACACACACACACACACACACACACACACCTGGTGTGGAAATAAAAAAAAAAATAAAAAAAATCACACTGATCATAAAAAAATTAAAAGTTAAAAAAAGAGTTATGTTGAGTATGAAAACTCTTGTTCATTACATTTTACTTCATAATTGCAACCGCATGTGTTGTATTCATTGTTCTTGTTCTGTATATAGTTTATCGTGATCAAAACCATTGATCTGAAGCTCAATGCTGATGCTGTCATGGAAATAGTTTTCTAATCAGCAATAAATATAACAATTTCTGATCAACCCATATCAATTGAATGCTTAAAATAACATACTAGTTAAAGCCCCGCCCATTTCAAGACAAACCGACCCACTTCCGGGTTAAATCCCGCCCACTTCAGGGTTAGGCCCCGCCCAGTCCGAATACAGATAATTCATATGGTTAACAGATACAGATACAGATACAGATAATGCTGTACTCGCTCATCCCTACCGTTAACATGCTTATATCAGGAAATCATTCTGAGGTCATCCTTTTTCATCCTGCACTCTCCTCGCACTCCTCTGGTTTTGGGTTACCCCTGGCTTCAAGAACATAACCCCACTATTGATTGGGTCACTGTCAAGGTAACCAACTGGAGTTTAAAATGTCATGCTAACTGTCTTAAGACTGCCTGTGCCCCCTCTGCTTCTAAACAGGATCTGGACTCACCACCTCCAGACCTTTCCATGGTTGCCGATGTCTACCACAATCTTAAGGAGGTGTTTAGCAAACAGAAGGCCCTGTCTCTGCCTCCCCACCGACCGTATGATTGTGCTATCAATCTTATACCTGGAGCTGCCTACCCTAAGGGCCGCCTCTACAGTATCTCTAAACCGGAACGTGAAGCCATGGAAAGCTACATTAAGGATTCTCTTGCTGCTGGCCTCATTCGTCCCTCCTCTTCACCCCTGGGGGCGGGGTTCTTCTTCCTAAGTAAGAAAGACTGCTCCCTGCAGCCTTGTATTGATTACCGTGGGCTGAATGACATAACTATCAAGAACAAATACCCTCTGCCCTTGATGAACTCTGCTTTTGACTCCCTGCAGGGCATTACCATTTTCACTAAGCTGGACTTACGCAATGCTTACCACTTGGTCCGTATTAAAGAGGGAGACGAATGGCTGACGGGGTTCAATACTCCTATGGGCCACTTTGAGTATCTGGTCATGCCGTTTGGACTCACTAATGCACCGGCCATTTCCCAGAGTATGGTTAACGACGTTCTGAGAGACATGATCGGTCATTTTGTGTTTGTTTATTTGGATGACATTCTTGTGTTTTCTGAAGATCTGCCTAACCATGTCCTGCATGTCAAACAGGTTCTGCAGCGGTTATTGGAGAACCATCTGTTCGTTAAGGCTGAGAAATGTGATTTTCATGCCCACACCACCTCCTTCCTCGGTTACATCATCTCCGAGGGTCAGTTGAAGATGGATCTTGAGAAAGTTAAGGCGGTACTCGATTGGCCTCAGCCCGAGTCCAGGTTGGAACTCCAGAGGTTTCTGGGGTTTGCAAATTTCTACAGACGATTCAGCCGCGATTACAGCCGAGTGGCTGCTCCGCTCACTGCCCTGACTTCTAGTTCCAGATCTTTCGGTTGGAATCCGGAGGCTAACAAAGCTTTCCTGGATCTTAAGAGGCGCTTCACCTATCCTCTCTCACCCAGATACATCTCGTCAGTTCGTTGTGGAAGTGGATGCTTCCGATGTGGGAGTCGACGCCATTCTTTCCCAGCGGAGCTCCAGTGACAATAAGCTTCATCCCTGTGCCTTTTTCTCTCGTCGTCTCTCTCCAGCTTAAAGAAACTATGATGTGGGGAACCGGGAACTGCTCGCTGTCAAACTCGCCTTGGAGGAGTGGCGCCACTGGCTGGAGGGGGCTGAGCAGCCGTTTGTTGTTTGGACAGACCACAAAAACCTTGCACACGTGCAATCCGCCAGACGTTTAAACTCACGTCAAGCCAGGTGGGCCTTGTTTTTTGGACGCTTCAACTTTACTCTCACCTTTCGACCAGGCTCACGGAATGGCAAGGCGGACGCTCTTTCTCGGGTGTTTTCCAAGGCTGTGAAAGATGAGGCAACACCGGAGACTATTCTGCCACAGAAACTCATCGTGGGTGCTGTCACCTGGAAGATCGAGGAGGAGGTTATGACTGCCCTTCAGACTCAGCCCGGTCCTGGTAATGGTCCGCCAGGTCGTTTGTGCCCGACTCTGTCCGTTCTGCTGTGCTTCAGTGGGCCCACGCCAGCAAGATGGCTTGTCACCCTGGTGTGGCTAGAACTATGGCCTTACTGCGCAGATGGTTTTGGTGGCCTGCCATGGGAGACCAGACTCGGAGTTTCGTTGCTGCATGCCCGGTGTGCGCTCAAAATAAGGGAACCAATCGACCCAGCGCTGGACTTCTGCATCCTCTGCCCATTCCTCGGCGACCTTGGTCGCATCTGGCTCTGGATTTTGTGTCTGGGTTGCCCTTATCTGAAGGGAACACCGTTGTTTTGACGGTAGTGGACAGATTCAGCAAGTTTGCTCACTTTCTGCTCCTCCCCAAGCTTCCTGGTCAAGGAAGTGTCTTCCTGGTGACATTGTTTCGGATCGTGGCCCACAGTTCACCTCAGCCGTTTTGAAGGCTTTCTGCCTAGCCATTGGAGCGACTGTCAGCCTCACATCTGGATTCCATCCCCAGTCTAATGGTCAAGCTGAAAGAGCCAGAAGATTGAGTCCACGCTTCGCTGTTGTCTCTTCTAATTCCACCACCTGGTCCTCTCAGCTACCATGGGCTGAGTACGCACATAACACTCTCCCGACCTCTGCCACTGGGATGTCCCCCTTTCAATGTCTGTACGGATATCAACCGCCCCTGTTTCCATCACAGGAGAAGGATCTCTCAGTCCCCTCAGTCCAAGCTCACATTCGCCGTTGCCATCGGACCTGGCATCGTGCCAGGATGAACCTTCTTAAGGCCTCTGACAGTTACCAGCGTCAAGCTAAAGCTGTCCCCTAAGTTTATTGGCCCGTTTGTGGTGGAACGGATCATAAACCCAGCTGTTGTTCGTCTGAAATTGCCCAGGACCCTCAGAGTCCATCCTGCCTTCCATGTCTCCTGCCTTAAGCCTGTTCTCCTCAGTCCCCTGTTGCCCCCTCCTCCTCGTCTGCCTCCCCCTCGGATTATCGACGGGGGTTCTGTCTACACCGTTCGCCGCATCATGGACTCCAGACGACGTGGGCGGGGTTTTCAATACCTCGTTGACTGGGAGGGTTACGGTCCTGAGGAGAGGGGCTGGATACCTCGGCGCCAGATCCTTGATGCTGACCTGCTCCGGGACTTCTATAGAATCCATCCTGGCGCTCCGGCTGGTCCGCCCAGTCGGAGGGGGGGTACTGTCATGAATCCAGCATCTTGAGCCTGTTTTGCCAGTGTTTTGTTTTTGCTCTAACCTGAAGTTTGTTTTTCCTGAGTTTCCTAAACACATCCCGGCTGATTCTCCAACCACTTTCACCTGCTGCAATCTGCACACCCGGTCCTGATTATCACATCTGCACCATATAAGCCGTGACCAGACATCCATTCCTTGCCGGATCGTTAGCGTAACCAGTATGTTCAGCTCTCGTATCAAGCTTCTAGTTTTGGAAAGTCTTTTGCTCTTTTTGTCTCTTTGCCTGTCGCTAATCTGCCGCCTGTTTCTCTGTCTACAGTTACTCACCTGGATTGTCACTCACACCTGCCTGGCTGTCTACTTCACTGCAGCACTTTTGGATCATCACAAAACCCTCCAGCCTCACTGCCGACCATCTGGACCAAATCGTTTCCACATTCAATTTCCACATAAATACTCACCTTGTAATTTCTACTTATCTTGTCTTGGTCTGCTTTTGGGTTCCTGCACTAGACAAATCGTGACACTTCCTTTGTCTTCATGTAGACATTAACTTAATGCCCAACCTATATAAATTATTGTGCATGCTATATAAGCATTACTTAACCATTACTTAAGTTATGTGTATTACTGTAATAACTAATGTAAATAGCATCTTACAAACCATTAAACAATCAATCAATACCTTAGTTAACATTAACATTAGTAAATGATAGGTAGACACTTTAGTTAGCTGTTATTTCCAGTTTAGCTTATTATTGCATTAACTAATAGTAAAACAGACACCTTAGTTCACTGTTAAGTTATTCAAGGCTTAATATTGCATTTACTAATGATATAATAGACACCTTAATTAACTGTTATTAACAGTTAGTCAAGGCATATTACTGCATTAACTAATGGTAAAATAGACACCTTAGTTAACGGTTATTAACAGTTAGTTAAGGCATTAACTATTGGTAAATAATGCATCTATTAATACCTTAGTTAACATGAACAAACATGAGCATTGTTTATAAATGTTTATTAGACACCTTATTTAACTGTAATTAATGGTTAATTAATTAAATTAACCGAAACAATACCGATACGATACGATACCGATACTTTTTAATAATTAAGTAGGATACATTTTCATGACCTTTAGCCTAAGTGTTTTTGTGATTTTACATTTGGATTATTAATAAGTTAAAACACAGGACAGAATTTCCCTATGCTTGTATAAATTTGTTGTGTTACCACTGTATCTTACAGCCTTTTTACAAATTATACAGCTTGCCGTCGTTTCATTTTTGGCCTGAAAATATAGCCACACGGCGCTCCTCTTCCTCTCTGCCGTTCTTCTGCTCCGTCTCTGTCCTGCTTGTGTGTGTGTGCTGCTGGCCGCTGCCGGGCCTAGCTGCTTGCTTGTTTGCCTGGCGCTGCTGAGTCACGTGATGGTACAACATCAAATCACAAGAGGAGGGAGGAGGAGCAACGTGTGCCTGCTCCGAGCTGTGACAGGAATTGACCACTTGAAAGCAGCGGCACTTACACAGACAGTCAGGTCGCCTCTTTGATGAAACTGCAGCGGTGCATACTGGAGAGAAACTGAAACTAAAGTATAAAAACACTGGTATTGATATTATTGGTATTTGGATCGATCTGCCCACCACTACATACCAGTACCTACATACATTCTCCCTCTTTGGCGGAGGCCAAGCTCCAGACGCAGCGACGGTGGCTCTGTAAAATAGTCTCAGGAAGGAACTTGTTCTGGTGGAACATTTGCACCCTGCAAAAGAAAACACCACATACAATATTAAATAAAGATAACTGTTGACACAATACAGTAACGTGAGCTATTTAAATTAGCTGGATACATGGTTAAACCTCATTGGCTCTTACCAGTGTATCTCCGTGTGTACTTCATCCACAGCAATCCCACCAATCAGTCCCAAAACGTCCCAGTTAGAGAGGAAATGATCTAAACATATTCTTAGTAAATCTTTACAATCATTCCCTGAAAGAACCAAGCAGGCCTGCCTTGTTGCACGAAGTTGAATGGCAAAGCCTGCGCTGGATGTCAGGCTTTATTCTGGAAATGTTCTGCTGTTGATCCAGACTAGTACATAACTAAGCAAAGTTATTATCCACCACTATTTGAAAAAACAAATCTTGACATATTCTCAGGCCAGTAAAACAAGATGGTGATGAAAAACCATACAAGTTTACACAGTATCATGTTTCTATATCAGTCCTGGTAACGATCTGTGTGTTTTTCTTTTTAAGATTATTTTTTGGGCATATTATGCCTTTATTTATATAGAACACCTTAGACATGAAAGAGTAGAGAGAGGGAGAAAGACATGCAGCAAAGGGCCACAGGTCGTAGTTGAACCAGCGGCTGCTGCACCGAGGAGTAAACCTCTACATATGGCCACGCGCTCTACCCGGTTTGCTACCCAGGCACCCTGTTTGTGTGTTTTTCAATCTTGATAATATTTCCTGCAACTGCAACCGAGTACATATTGGAGTATTGCTTCACTGTCATTGTAGTATGGATTTAGTTTAGTTTACCATAACCTGAAACCTCTGCCATATGTTATGTATTACAAAGTATTGTAGTGCAGTATCCGTGTTAAATTAGAATAAATGACACAATAACACAAGTAACCACATTCTGAATGTATTTCTGTGCTGAGAGTAAATGCAAGTCAGCCCTGTCTAAGCTTCAGCAGAGGGTGGGAGGTCTTGCTCCCTCCCTTGCCGAAGGGATTCAGCAGCGCTTCAGTTGTTCATCTCCAGAGTTGGTCCACTGCACAGCTCCATTTGTAGCATCAACTGTCTGAATGCACAGCTTGTTAGCGGCTCCAGGCCAGTGAGCTCGCTGCGGTGCAATGGGGACGCAAGCAGGGAAGCAGCAGGCCCACCGGCACCGCTGGCCCAGCTTTAATGACCATCATGGCAGACAGGTTAGATTCTGGTTAGAGAGAGAGAGAGAGAGAGAGAGAGAGAGAGAGAGAGAGAGAGAGAGAGAGGGAGAGAGAGAAATGGTAAGAAATGAGGAGACAGAGGCGAGAGATGGACAGAAAAAAAAAGCAGAGATGGTCACAGCAAGATGCATCTTTGATATTAAAAACAGAAATGTTTTCTGTCCATCAAAATACTAGTGTCTGCAGAACTGTCAAATTAGCGTGGCCCGTGGGCTAAAGGGTAGTAAAGAAATACTATAAATGCTCCGGGATCAGAAGCATAAGAAGTCTTCGTGAATAGTGAGGGTGAGGCTTTTCTGCATAGAGCTCAGGTTACTGTACCTGCACCTGGTAAATATGAAATTGATGTTCTGAAATTATGGGTTTAAAGATTAACAATTAAAGCCCCTATACGGGCAAAGATAGGTGAAATATTGTGAGTTTATAATCAGACATATTGTCAGATTATGCTGGCCCTAGGAATGGCAATGTAGGGCGGTCCACCAATTACTACAAAAATCTGTACATTCATGGTCCCCAGAGGGCCAATCTACAGACTTTGGTGATCCCGACTTTTCCTGGAGTGAAAATTTTAATTTGTCCAAAATATTTACTCACGACAACATACTTGAAAAACTAATGACATTCCCATCAGCCACTGCTGTACTATGTGTTTTGTGCTAATTGGCTATTTAAGTGTTTCGTGCTAATGCAAATTTTAGCATGCTAAAGGTCTTTTCAAACGGTTAACAGCGCTTTGCCTTCGTATTTGCTTAGATCTTCACGGTCTCACCGCATTTCTCATGTGGATAGACTGGCAGACAGGCGCTGTGTGAGTAAACGCCAGGCGCTCTATGCGTGCTAACTATGGGTGTTCTGTGCACTACGGTATCCCTGCTGGTACAACTGAATGACATTAGTTGACTGTGGTATCATATACAGCACACCTGTCAAACTCAAGGCCCGTTGTGGATGTAATTTTATATGGCCCATCAGATAATATCTAATGTCTATCAGAACTGGCCCGCCATGTATTACATGATTATTACAGCCCCATGCCGTCCGGCTATCCCCGTTGTTGCCCTCTCCTTACTTCCTGTTTTTTAGACATGTGACCTATCTAATCCAATACATGACAATTGGCACCTGAAGTAGCCTACTAGTGCTAAACTTTTTGTTAGGCCTACCTGTTGCTTTCCCCGACAAAAAATGGCCAAACGAAAGGTGGGAGAGGTGGGAGGCTGAATATATGTTCACCGATATAAAGGGCAAACCTGTCTGTCTTGTGTGCGATGCCAATGTGGCTGTCATGAAAGAGTACAATTTAAAACAGCACTATGAAATGAGACATCAAGACAAGTACAAGGATATGAACATTCAACAGAAGCTCCAGACGGTAGTGGAGTTGAAACAAAGTCTGGTGTCACAGCAGACTATGTTTGTTAAAGCCAAAACACAGAGTGATGCTGCTGTAAAGGCTAGTTTCATTGTGGCGGAGGAGATTGCTAAATTTAAAAAAAAAACTGCATGTTAAAAGTTTGCAATGTCGTGTGCCCAGATAAAAGGCAAGCATTTTTAAATGGGAGTCTGAGCAGAAACACTGTTGTTCATCATGTATGTGAGCTCCCCACCAGTTTACAAGAACAGCTGATGGGAAAGGGAAAAACATTCAAAGCATACTCCCTCGCTGTGGATGAGAGCAGCAATCTTCATCTGCGGAGTGGACTCGAGCCTATGCGTTACAGAGGAACTTTTAGGATTGAAATCAATGCATGGCACCACTACTGGGAAGGATCTCTTTGAAGAGGTGTGCAAATGGATTGGTGGGCAGGATTCGGGAGAAGATGCGGGAGGTGAGCTGACAGTGTATCACTGCATCATACACCAGGAATCGTTGTGTGGCAAAGCCTTAAAAATGGATCACGTAATGAGCAATGTAACACAAGCAGTTAATTTCATTAGAGCCAAATGGTTAAATCACCGCCAATTCAAGTCCTTTCTGGAGGAGATGGGTTCGAAATATGGTGATGTGGTCTATCACACAGAGGTGCGGTGGCTAAGTCAGGGGAGGGTGCTGAACAGGTGTTTCGAGTTGCGTGAGGAAATCTGTCAGTTCATGGAAAGACAAAACAGATTTGGGACAAAAAGTTTTGGTGTGAATGGGCGTTTCTGTGTGACATTATGAGCCATCTCAATGCGCTCAACCTGCAGCTTCAGGGGCGGGATCATGTGATCACTGATATGCATGCTGCGATGAAGGCATTTAAAACCAAGCTGCGCCTGTGGTGTGCTGCGAGAAAACTTGGGCCATTTCCCATGCTGCCAAACTATGAAAGAGCAGGTGTCCGTGTTCCCAAGTGCACAGTTTGCTGAAAAGCTCGGCATACTTAGCGCCGACTTCACACAGCGATTTGCCGACTTTGATGCCCAAAAGAGTAGGTTTGAACTGCTCAGTAATCTGTTTGCAGTTGACGTTGAAAGCGCACCAATCGACCTCCAAATGTAATGACACACTCAAGTCAAAATATGACTCTGTGGGCCCTGCGCACTTTTGTTTGGTAGCACATACCTATGTGACCAACGTTGCTCTGTAATGAAGTTGGACAAAACATCACAACAGTCTCACTGATGAACACCTTCACTAAATTTTGAGGATTTCCTCAGCTCAGAGCCTGACCCCAAATATTGATGAACTTGTGTCGAAGATGAGATGTCAAGTATCTGGTTCAGGCACCAGGGCACCAGGGGTATCGGACTGGGGGGAAAAAGGGGACTGAGTACCCAGGGCCCTCATGTGAGGAGCGTCCAAAAAGATAGAATAAATAGCTGTGAATGCGGGGAGGGGCCCATAGAAAATGCCTTTCTACAGGGCCCAGAATTTTGTGCTAGGGCACATCACAGTGCAGTAAACTGAGCTTTAATGTAGCATAGGTTTCCTTTTTGCACTTTTCTCTTGGTAATGCTTGGACTGTTAAAAGGGTTTGGATTTGCATTGAAGGAAGTGTTTTGTTGTTGGCCTGTGGAAAAAAATGTTTTCACTGGAATTTACTCTGGAAAAGCTGCAGAAAGAAAGAGAGGCATAAGAAATGAATGGCACTGATGTTTCTTTTATTTTCACATTTGACCTGAGTTAGACTTCTTGTTTCAGATTCTATACGTGTAAAACAAAGGCCTATTCAAAATAAATAGCCTAGATCTTATTGCAATAGCAGAATAGCTAATAGGCCAAAGCTTTAGGCCACTTTCAGATTCAATATGTGTAAAACCTAATGTTGGGAATAGGTAGGGGTACAGATTCAATTATTGGCGAATTATCAAAGATGTTTATCAATATTAATAAAGTTATGAACATGTATATTAATAACTTTACCAAATTGACAAACAATCAAAATGGGGCACCACCCTGGAACCAGGGACCAATAACTGAGCTGTGAAATAGTCTCCTAGGTGGTATTCTCTTTAAAATACAGATCTTAATTAATTTGATTAATTTATCTGGTATCTTTGAAAGGAACAAAGGAAGGGTGAATCCAAGCACAGACCTGTTCAGCCAACAGTTATTACAATAGATACACAAATAATCACAAACAACTGCTATTTAAAATATAGTAGAATTTATTTAACTTCCAAATTATCAATTTTCAATCAATAGTTCTTCAATCAATAAAACTATATACTTGTTACAAACTACAACAAAAGCAAAACAAACAGCAAGCATGTGGTGAGCAGCATGTCTGTGTGTGTGTGTGTGTGAGAGTGTGCGAGGAGGAGGGAGGAGGTGACGAAATGTAGTTTAGCCCAAAGACTACAAAAATGGTGGTTGGGGGACCGCGTTGGTGGGTCGTGGAGCTGGTTGCAGTCCACGAGGCTATGCTAGCCAGTTAGCTCGTTCAAGCTAACAGTTTACAGACAAAGGGATACACTAGCCGGTTAGCTCATCTGTGAATGAGACTGTGGAAGCTAGCAAGGCTAGCTGTTCACAACATGTGTATGCGTGTGTGTGTGTATATATATATATATATATATATATATATATATATATATATATATGTGTGTGTGTGTGTGTGTGTGTGTGTGTGAGGTTAGTGAAAGAAGAAAAACACATTTAGAGAGAAAGAAAAGACACTTTGAGCCTTGATTTTCGGGGCTCTGAAAATAAACACTCTGGGGTGCTAACAAGGGGATGTTTACATGTTTAGCCTCTCTGGTAAGCTAACCGCTGATCTGTTACCTACACAGGTCCATGCCGTGACTGTCTCGTCACGCCGCGGTACCGTGGTTTGGCTGACTAACGGGAGTTTTACTATCTCGCTCAGTACAGTAACTAAGTTCTCTGCAGCAGGAGACTGTAGCATCACAGTTCAATAAGCTACAGTATTCAACACATCAACACATACCCTGATTTAAGATACATTCCCAGAAATAGATGGGACACGGCGGTCACCATCCGATTAATAATCAAATGCGCACCAGTAGCACATTATTAATCAAATCACATTAATGTCATAACAAGTTGCAGCATTAGCATTACTGACATTAATGAACACACTATTTCTACATCTCTGCCCAGAACTTAAGCCTTACGGTGTGTTATCGTCCATTAGTTTTTGTCCATGGGTCCTTCCACGTAAACAAACGAAACTCCGGTTGCCCATCGGCGATTGACGGAAAAGCTGGTCCCTTCCTAGAGCAGCTGGAAGGGAGCTACGTCGACTTGAGAAGGAAAAAGCATCGTTTTCCTCTCCTGCAGATGTGAAAACACGAGGTGCCAATAGTGTTCTCCAGAACACCGAAATGGTAGTCCACTTTTCTGGAAAATGAACTAGTTAGCACAGACGTCCGCGTGCTGACCTGTTACAAGTTGGAAGTTGTGGTGGAAAGCGGGGAGGAGACAGAGCTCCGTGTATTTATTCCACAGAGTATCGGATGTGGTGTTCAAAGTCTGCGGACAAATGGGAATTCAAGGTGTTCTTGAAGCTGTTAGAACTACAAGCCTGTAGTTCTTAGACTTCCGGTCATTGTGAGGCTCTTTCCCTCATGGCTCAGACTTTGTTTACATAGTATTGTGACTTCTGTGGGCTTTTGGGTGGACTGAAGGCCCATCTCTTTGTCTGAGAATTGTGCCCTCTTTGTCTTTGTCACAGGCCCTTTGTTCAAGATCAGTTTAATTCTTACTTTCCTCGGTCCCAACATTAAGTTCATAATACATTTTGAATATGTCCGGCCCTCGACTTGGACCCAGTTTTTTATTTCGGCCTACTGTGTATTTGAGTTTGACACCCCTGATATACAGTATCCCTAATCAGGTTGATTTATAACACATGGCAATCCTAGTCTTTGCTAACAAGCCTGTTATTGTTGAAGCTAAAATTAGCTAAATTAGCATAGTCGTAGCCTAATTTAAGTTTAAACTATACGCAGGGGCGAGTCTATTTGATTGCCCCCCCAATCCACTGTGCTAGAGTGCTGACAATCTGACAGATTAGATTTTCCATTGGATCAGAGTGCTGTCACTTTGCTGACTGTTCTACCAATCAGTTCTTTCCATTTGGTAAATGGATATATACTTTAAACACACATTGTATGGAAACTGTGTACTTTGTTGAAATTTTGAGGCCAGTTTAGAAGTAGAAACATTGATCTCACTGTAGAGCACTTGTTGCTGCCAGAAATAAATTGTGTTGCACTTTTATTCTGTTCTGTTTTCTTATTGTCTGAAAACTTGGTACAGCAAGGTTTTCTTTGTTGAAGTTTATTGTAAGTGTATTTCACTTTACTTTTATGCGGTTCTGTGAAAAAAAATCTTCCCAGCCCTTGTCACATGACCTATTAATGTTTACATGATGACCATCCAAATTGTTTGCCTTAAGAGCCCATAGAAATTGTGTATTGTATTTGAATTAACAATTTGTTGAAAATAAAAACAAGTGAAATTAATAATTAATGTGATCGTGCGGTGACTTCCCCCGCCAGGAACCAAGACAGCGCTTGATTACATTAGACTCGAGCGGTTGCGGTTACATTCGGTCTCGACATACTATTTACACACTCATACTGACCGACACTAGACTCACACACTGACCACAGTTACACTCATACTGACCGACACTAGACTCACACACTGACCACAGTTACACTCATACTGACCGACACTAGACTCACACACTGACCACAGTTACACTCATACTGACCGACACTAGACTCACACACTGACCACTGTTACATTCGGTAGCCTGGTGCGCGGCCTCCTCGTGACAGTCTAACTACCATGTTAGACATTCACTTCTAACATTTATCTTAACATAACTACCAAGATAACGTTACGTGTATTTGTATGTGATATAATACTTTCCCCTTTGTAATGTAGCCTATGAATTTCTATGAACACAATTCTAAAATTGGGTTCTGGGATCGGTTGATAACTCAAACTTGCCGTGAACCTAGACACCCGTTTGATTACATAGACTCATGCATTAGGCACGGTTACAAAACTAACTTAACTACTAAGATAACATGATGTGTATTTGTATGTTATATCCATTGATAATGTAGCCTATGAATTTCTATGTACACTATCATCTAAGATGCACGAGACATAAAGGCTTCTGCGATCGGTTGATAACTCAAACTTGTCGAGAACCTAGACACCCGTTTGATTATATAGACTCATGCAGTACCCTCGGTTACGGTCCTTACTGTTGTGTGGAGGCAGGGAATAGTGGACCCAAACGCAGAGATGAGGCAGGCAGGCAGGAGAAGGTTGTACTCGAAGATTTAATTAACAAAAAGGCAGGATACAAAGGATCCAAAAAGCAGAAAAAACACAAGGAGTCAAGAACTGGTAGGGACGCAAAATACACAGACACGCAGGACCTGGACACAAATGGATACAAGTTGACGGCACAAGGACACAAACTGGCCAGGCGAAGACAAAACAATCTGACAAGAGGAAAAGGGAACACAGAGGTTAAATACACGAGGTAATAAACAAATGAGGGACAGGTGATACAACAGGTGAAACACACCAGGGCGGGGCAAGGTAATCAACAAAGGCGGGAAACACAGAGTAAAACTAGACATGACAAGACAGAAAACAGACTATCAAAATAAAACAGGAAACAGGAACAACAGACAGAAAATATGACATCAACTAAACACAGAAACTTGACACAACACAGGGATTAACCAAAACATACACAATACAGAATAACCAACAAAAACAGGGAACATACAGAAAACAACAAGGAAGCAACAGAAAAGCACAAAACACAAGGCAAAATACAGAAACCATAACAGAAATGTCCAAACCGCAACAGAGCCCCCCCCTCAAGGGGCGGATACCAGACGTCCCAAAAAACAAAACCCCAAAAAGTCCCAAAAAAAAAACAGAAAACAGCCCAGGGAGGGCGAGAGAGAGTCCAGGGGAGGCAGAACGTCAGTAGAGTACAGGGAACAGAGAGTCACTGGGGCACAGGGAACAGAGAGTCACTGGGGCACAGGGGACAGAGAGGCCTCGGCAACAGGGGACAGAGAGGCCTCGGCAACAGGGGACTGAGAGCAGCAACGAAGGCAGAAGCCTTCAGGCGGCCTGCGACGAAGGCAGAAACCTTCTGGCCACCGGCGACGAAGGCAGAAGCCCTCTGGCGGCCGGCGACGAAGGCAGAAGCCCTCTGGCCACCGGTGACGAAGGCAGAATCTCTCAGGTGGCCGTACTGGACGTCGAGGCCACTCAGGCGGCCAGGCAGGACGTCGAGGGCAGCACTCCTCCAGGGGCCGAGCAGGTCAGCCAAGGCAGAGCCCCTTGGGAGGCTGCACAGGTGAAGGGGCAGCTGGACCAGGACCTGACGACGGGTCAGCTGGGCTGGGGTCAGGCGGCGGGTCAGCTGGGTTGGAGTCAGGTGGCCAAGCAACTGGGGCAGATGTTGACTGGGGTGCCGACAGGACAGGAGGGGCAGGAGTCGGCCTGACCGCCGACAGGACAGGAGGGGCAGGAGTCGGCCTGACCGCCGACAGGACACGAGGGGCAGGAGTCGGCCTGACCGCCGACAGGACACGAGGGGCAGGAGTCGGCCTGGCCACCGATAGGACACGAGGAGCAGGAGTCGGCCTGGCCGCCGACAGGGCACGAGGGGCAGGAGTCGGCCTGACCGACACAGGCAAAGTCTCTGGGGGGCAGAACAAAGGCAAAGTCCTTGGGGCGGTCTCAAGGGTGCTGGGGACCGGAAAAGTCTCAGGAGCGGTCCCAGGGGCGCCGGAGACCGGCAAAGTCTCAAGGGCGGTCCCAGGGGCCGTTCCAGGGACGCCGGAGACCGGCAAAGTCTCAGGGGCGGTCTCAGGGATGGTCTCAGGGGCGGTTATGGCCAGTTCAGGGGGGCTGGACACCAGCCGATTAGGGAGGCTACTAACCAGCCGGGGATCAGGGAGGCTGCTAGCTAACAGGGAATCTGGGAGGCTGCTAGCCAGCCGGGGATCAGGAAAGCTGCTAGTCAGCTGGGGATCAGGAGAGCTACTAGTCAGCTGTGAATAAGGCAAGCTGCTAGTCATCCGGGGATCTGGAGGACTGCTAGCCAGCTGGGGATCAGGAAGGCTGCTAGTCAGCCAGGGATTTGGAGGGCCGCTAGCTAGCCGGGGATCAGGAAGGCTGCTAGTCAGCCGGGGATCCAGGATCAAGGACAACCTGGGGACACTAGGGAACTCGGAAATGCTAGGAAACTCGGGAACTCTAGGAAGCTCGGGAACACTGGAAAACTCGGGGACAATGGAAAGCTCGGGGAAGCTGGGCAGTGCTGGGACACTGGGCAGCTTGGGGACACTAAGGAGCTCAGGGACAATAGGGAGCTCGGGGACACTAGGAAGCTCGGGGACACTATGAAGGCTGCTAGCTAGCCTGGAGTCAGGGGGGTTACTAGGTAGCCTGGATTCAGGGGGGCTGCTAGCTAGCCTGGGCTCAGGAAGGCTGCTAGCTAGCTTGGATTCAGGGGGTATGCTAGCTAGCTGGGACTCAGGGGGGCTGCTAGCTAGCTGGGACTCAGGGAGGTTGCTAGCTAGCCGGGGTTCAGAGAGGCTGCTAGCCAGCCGGGGCTCAAGAAAGCTGCTAGCTAGCCTGGATTCAGGGGGGTTGCTAGCTAGCCTGAATTTAGGGAGGATGCTAGCTAGCCAGGGCTCAGGAGAGCTGCACGCCAGCCCAGGGTCAGGAGAGCCGCACGCCAGCCCAGGGTCGGGAGAGCTGCACATATGGCCAGTGGAGGTGCTAATGAGCTAGATTACTACACACACAGTAGCAGAAGAATACCAACTACACACAACGGCACAAATGAGATAAAAAAACAGGAGTGAGTCGGTTCATTGACGTATGGCACTCGATTCTCCCGGTTCAGTGACACGAGACGGGTTAATTAACCGGCTCTACGGTCAGTTCGTCAACACTAGTAGGAAAAAGTTAAACACAATTCAACTCTTGAAGCAGGTGGGCGTGTGCGTGTGACGAGCACGACCGCGACAGTTTCACAGGATTGCGCCGACTTGACCCGTCGCCTGTCTGTCTGATTGCCTACGCCCCCCTACCTGCCTGCTCGCCTCTCATTGAAAACAAATGACTAGGCATGTAAATCGCTCCATATCTAGTTCACAACTGTGCTCTGCAGCCACAACTTCTCCATAACAGAAAGCATGGCAGAGGCACCTTCATCAAGGTGGAGATGGCCATACTTCCTGCTGCCTCCAGCTTACTTTTCCCCACAAAACAGTCCCCTCAGTCAGCTGATGGTGAAGCTAACTAACCAGAAACAGTCCCCTGGGTCAGCTGATGGTGAAGCTAACTAACCAGAAACAGTCCCCTCAGTCAGCTGATGGTGAAGATAACTAACCAGAAACAGTCCCCTCAGTCAGCTGATGGTGAAGATAACTAACCAGAACCAGTCCCCTCAGTCAGCTGATGGTGAAGCTAACTAACCAAAAACAGTCCTCTCAGTCAGCTGATGGTGAAGATAACTAACCAGGCTCCCATCAACACTGGTTCATAACACAACAGAACAAAACAAATTATAAATCATTCAAAAGACCAATATTTAGAACATTGGAGAAAGCAAACAAAGTAGACTAAATTATTATTTGACAGATTATCTGCACACTGTCAGAGATACAAAGAAGAGACGGATCCTGACTAAATACAGGCTCAGTGACCACCAGCTGGGTCAGACAGAGATACACTTCCTCCTCCACTGGGAAAAAAAAATCTTCACTAAGAGAATTACACCTTGGAAAAATAGCCAAAAAAATAAAACTTCCCAGAAGAGAAGCTGGTAGTTCTCCTAGGAGAAGGGACAGCAGCTCCACTGACAGCTAAACATGGATCTGCCTCCCACAGCCTGAAGGACTCACCACCACTTAGGATCCCAAAATAACCTATTTATATAGTTATTATATTATACAAAAAGTTTTTCAATTTCAGCAAAAAACCTGTACCCTCTTCAAGATTGGGTTGAATAATCAAACACGGAAAGGGGTCCTCAACATCAGGAGAACAAGCCCCTGTAGAAAAGTCTCTTAACAAATGTTCTTCTTCAACTGTAAAACATGCTTTAAGTTTGACCAAAAAACGAGTTAATAAGCGAACAGATCTGATTCGTAAATGTTTGGATACGACATCCACATTCTCAAATTGAGGCTCAGTTAATGTCAACAAATGTCCCAAAGTAAAGACCTTGGATTGCAGAAAAATGGTGCTGAACCCCGGCAGATAAAAGTAAGTAGCAATGTCCAAACGTCCCCAAGTATCAGTGGTTCCTGCAAGAGCCAGTGGAGAGAATATGAGTTCTCAGTCTTGTGCACACGAAAAAAACTCCACACCTTGAAAAGATTTTGATAGAAAGCAGGCAGTTCCGATAAATCCAATTTGGTTGGATCCATTAAAAAGAGGGATTTATCCAGTCCGAAACCCCCAATAGTGTGCAAAATAGTGCAACTCACAGCACGCCAGCTGAAATCTGAAGAACCATCAAGTAATCTTTTTACAAACTGTAACCGAAAGGCAGCCATTCTACTTTGTAAATTAATCAAACCTTGCCCACCCTCATCTTTGGGGAGGTATAAAACACTCTGTGGGATCCAGTGCAATTTGTCTACACATGCCAATCTATGCCAAAGTGAAGATGCCACTAAGTTGTTGACAATGAGAGTTCTCCCCCTATAGGACATATTTGGTAATAACCATTACCACTTCTCCAAGCGCCCTTTAATTTTTCCCATCAAACCCTCCCAATTTTTTTGTAACACACTGTCATCCCCTAGATAAACTCCTAGATATTTTATACCCCCATTTCCCCAACACAAACCATCAGGAAGGCAAGGTTTACCATCAGCCCATTTTCCTAACAATAAGGCATCACTTTTCTTCCAATTAACCTTTGCAGAAGACAACAGTCTAAATTCTTCAATTAAATTAAATAAAATCTGCACATCACTTTGCCTGTTGATCATGACCATAATATCATCGGCATAGGCTGACAAACAAATCTTTTTATTACAAACCGGTAAAGACAAACCACTTAGTTGACCTCTTATCTGTTGAAGCAATGGCTCAATAGCCAAGGAATACAACATTCCAGACAAGGGGCAACCTTGTCTGATACCCCTGAGAACCTGAAAAGGAGCACATAAGCCACCATTTATTTTCAGCATACTCTCAACGTCACAATAGAGTACCCTAATCATATCTATAAAGTTTTTGCCAAAACCAAAAGCTGTTAAAGCACTCCACAAATATGAGTGCTCTAATCGGTCAAACGCCTTCTCCTGATCCAAAGA